>NW_022475288.1:0-223354 GCF_009193585.1 Aspergillus caelatus
TGTCAGTGCAGGTGAACAGGATTCAAACGTCAGAAAGACGCACAATGTCCTTATTCACTGAATGGCAGCTACTATCATGAACTCCACCCAGTCTCGGGCCACTTTTTACCTCAATATCCTCGAGGCTTCGGGCGATATGCAGTCAGCCCAACCCAATTGATATCCGTGGTAGCTATCCAACGTAAGCTCGCTTCGACAATTGTGATGTGCAGTAGTGGTGCATCTTTGAGAAACTCGGTCTAGAAAGGTACTGTACATGTATATAATAGCCCCAACATATCGGAAAAGGTCGGCCATGCTTCCGGACGGACGTGTTTGATTGGGAATTTGCCAAGAAGTATAGATGTAACATACTCCATTTTGATACATCGGCCAGACCCTGGCGGCATGCAGCGTTCCTTTATAGCTCATTTTAATATACGTATTCACCTTTGGCCGGGGCTTATTCTCCGAAGCATCTCTCGGCAATGGTCTCATGGAGTGGGAAACACGGAGTCGCTCCGGGAAAGAGATCCAGGTTGCTGACGGTTACGATCGTCCAGTGTTGCCGTTGTCTGTCAATGTATATTGCGCCTCGTCGATGAGGGGGAAATTCTATCTTCAGGGAGGGAAGCTGATCTCTCTTGAGTGCCATTGAGGGGTATGATCGACAATGGCGATTGGGCTGGAAATAAGAAGATATAGGGTGTAGATATGATACTCTTGAGGATCAATCATGCCAACTCTGTCTTTTACTACATACCATGGAATGATGAATTTTCATGATATTCAATGTCGCAGATGAAACCTTTAGCGGACGTTAGTCGTTCGGGTTTGAGCAATAAAGGACCTTCAACCACGCTCTAGATACTCTGTGTAGTATACAGGGCTATCCACATTAATGGCATGGTCCAGTTCTGATGACAGCTACATCTGTAACATAGCCAATAACACTAAATTGACAAGGATAAGATTGAATAGGGCCGGTTTAGTATGATGTGGCCGACATTTTCGGCGCCATAGGAAATATATTCTCAGCCTTGATACGAATGGATCTATAAAGCGACGCTAAAAGCCTATGCATTTGCATTCTGTCAGAAATTGCAAGTAATACTAGTGCATTGTCTTGACTTGGCAGGCGCATCATCATCTATCGGTTCCATATATGTCGTTTTGGGAGATGAGGCGTCAGATGAATTATCCAGATATAGAAATATCTGGCATCGTGTCTCATTATACTGGCTATCAAGTCACTAGTGATGATTCATGTCTCCATATACTCTCTTCATAGGATTTAGATACGACAACTGAATTGGTATGCCATTAAGATTCGTGAATCTACCGCCTAGCCAGGGTAGGCAGAATATCTATTTCAGGCAGGCGGTACGCCAGAAGCCGCTGAACCCTAGATATGTTCGTTGCATCCCACTATATCAGGAGCCCACCCACAGATGAACTCGTATGTGCCATTAGCTGTAGATTTATGCCTTGTAGGGTATTAGTACACTGTACACACTAATCAGACATTAGATAATAACCTCTCACACAGTTGGGGGTTATCCCTGCTCATTAGAGATGTGCCATCACCATCAGTAGAAAGATTTCTGTTTGCGTTGTTTGCACATCATCACCCCATATCGCCGACTGCCATTCTCCGAAGATCCAACTTCATTGTTCCCTGAATCCAGACGCAAGCCCATAATGCGGCCAATTACTCGGTCGGCACTCCGACCTTATGTTTGCCCTTCCTGCCGGTCTGGCCGCTTTGAGGGCCGTAGAAGATTTGGGTCCAAGCCCGATCAATCCCCCGATGTCTACGATGTGGTGTGTGTCGGAGGTGGTCCAGCAGGTCTAGGGTTACTAGCAGCTTTGCGTAAGGCATTTTCTACCGGAAATCTTTTCAACTCACTCAATTCCATGTGCGCAAGACTAATGCCTTTCTATAGGTGCTTCTCCCTTAACATCAAAGCTCAGGGTAGCCCTCGTCGAGACCCAGGACCTACAAAAAGCTCGCGCCTGGAACCTCGATTCACAGCAATTCTCAAACAGAGTCAGCAGCCTAACACCCTCGTCCGTGTCGTTCCTGCAGAAAATCGGGGCCTGGGAACATCTTGACGTAGACCGAGCTCAAGAATACCAGGAGATGCAAGTATGGGACGGTGAAACAGATTCGCGCATAACTTTCGACTGGTCCGCGGATACTTCCCCGTTCGAAAACCTCCCCACAGTCGCGACAATGACGGAAAACGCCAATCTTGTCCGTGGACTTCTGTCGCGCATCGCGGCATCTGGAGACGAGAATATCTCAATCTTCTCGAACACAACCGTCTCATCTATCGAAAACGGTACGGACCAGCCGGACGGCCCGGACCTATCAGCCTGGCCAGTTCTTTCCCTCGCTCCAACCGGCGCAGCACAGTCACAACCCCCAACTCGGATCGCCGCAAGACTACTAGTCGGTGCGGACGGTATCAACAGCCCTGTCCGCCGGTTTGCCGACATTGCAACCGAGGGCTGGGACTACAATCGTCACGGCGTCGTCGCGACTCTTTCCCTCGCCGACCCGGATCAGGTCTCATTCCCTATCGGCACAAGAACCGCCTACCAGCGCTTCTTGCCTTCCCTCGGAGGCCCAGTTGCTTTGCTACCACTCCCCAACAACCACGCAACACTAGTGTGGTCCACCACGGTAGAAAACGCCGCCTATCTCAAGTCTCTTTCCCCGAAAGCGTTCATCGCCATGGTCAACGCCGCATTCCGCCTCCCCATGACCGACCTTAAGTACATGATGCGCATGGAGCGCCCAACGACCTCTGCATCGGACTATGAGGATTCACACGAGAGCGAACTGACTTGGCGTCTGCAACATACCCCGCAAGCCTCCCACGTCCCGCCCATGGTAAATGGCGTACAGGAGGGCAGTGTGGCCTCTTTCCCTCTGCGCTTCCGACATGCATCAACCTACATCTCACCACGCGTGGCGCTGGTCGGCGATGCCGCCCATGTGATCCATCCGCTTGCTGGACAAGGCCTCAACCTTGGAATGGGCGATGTGGCGTCCCTCTCCAAGACGATCGAATACGCAGTCGACCACGGAATGGATATCGGTGATATTCTTTCTCTGGAGAGATACACTGCCGAGCGGTGGGCTGTCAACGCTAAGATCGGAGGTGTCTGTGATATGGTGCATAAGCTTTACAATGTTCCGGGCCAGGGGCCGGTTGCATGGGGTCGCAGTCTAGGTTTGGAGATCATTGATCGGTTACCTTTTGTTAAGGGATTCTTGATGAAGAATGCTGAGGGTTGATTGAGTGGTTGAGGCCATAATTGGCCCTCCTCACTGCATTTTTACTACTCCCTTCAAAGTTCTTCCTCTCCTTCCCCCGTGTATTACCTATATATCAAATGAGACCTTGTATTAGATCCATAATACAAAGGTCAAATCTGCAATATGTACATTATTATGAATTAAAAACACTCAAAGACTTCTCAAGGCAATTTACTTTGCATATTACGTGTTCCAAACAAGGAGTAAACGTGAAATCTAAATCGGGTATTGAAATTTCCTTTTCATCCTGTTTGGTAAATCTAGTTTGTCGGGGCATTGACGTTGAGGCCCTCGAGCTGTTGTGTTACAGCGGACGCCTGATCCTGCTTCCTAGCCACACGGGTTTTTATCTCAGCGGGGAGATTAGCGAGATCCACCAGCACACCTTCCTTCTCGGGGTGGCCTTCTTCGAGACCCATCTCCTTGATGCGGACTTTGCCGTTGGCGAGTTCGTCCTCACCCAGAATGACGGCGAAGGGGACACCACCTTGTTCGGCGGCCTTGAACTGTTGTGGGAGCTTGGGCTTAACCTTGTAGGAGAACTCGGCCTGTCTCAAGGGTTAGTCGACATTCTATTTTTGTAAAATTCCACAAGCGCAATCGAAAGCCAGGCTTACCTTGACACCGGCGTTCCACAAAGCCTGGCAGACGCTCATGCGCTCCGTCAGCATGCCGTTGAAGCCCTTGCCGCCGAAAGCCATGACGAAAGCGTCGACTTCGCTGCTGCGCAGAGCCTCGGCGCTATTTTCACGCTCAAGGCGGGCCTTGGTGATGGAGAAGATACGGTCGACACCGAATGAGACACCAACACAGGGGATCTGAGCCTTGGGCAAGAACATGCCCACCAAGTTGTCGTAGCGGCCACCAGCGGCAACACTTCCCACTCCCAGAGTAGGGTCGTCTGATCTGTCGTCGTCGGCGTTGCCACCCTTAGACTTGCTCTTCTTGGCTGATTTCTGCAGTTTCTCCGCTTCGGGGGCAGAGGATGAAACGGCTGGTGCGGAGCCTTCGGTGACAACTTCGTAGATGACACCGGTGTACTGTTGACCAATTAGTAAACATGCGACCCAAGATAGATATAGGTGCGAAACTAACATAATCTAATCCACGAGCAAGACTCATATCGAAAGAGATACGGTCAAGGACTCCGAAAGCCTCCAAGTAGTCCATAAGGAGACCCATATCCTCCAGACCAGCCTTAGCGGAGGCATTCGCCAGAAGAGACTCATCCTTCAACAGAGTCTCGAGAAGGTCCCGCGTACCCTTCTTGACAACATATGTTTCAATCTTGTCCGCAACGGCGCCATCAAGGCCCTTCTCTTCAACCATCTCCTTCCGGACATCGGCCCAAGGCATCTTATCCAGCTTGTCCACTGCGCTAGAAATCGGGCGGATCTTCTCTGCCGGCACACCACACACCTCGAAGACACCGTCCAAGATCTTCCGGTGGTTGATCTTGATGCTATAACGACCCTGCCATCCAAGCCCCTCGAACACTTCGGTGACGATCTTCAGAACCTCGGCATCGGGAACCATAGGGTCAAAGGTACCAGCAACATCGAAGTCACACTGATAAAATTCCCTCATGCGACCCTTGCTGACGGCGGGCTGATCCCGTCGATACACCTTGGCAATATGATAGCGCTTCATGCTGCGCACGTCGGGGTTCATGGCGAGCCAACGGGCAAAGGGAACGGTCAAATCGTAGCGGAGGGAGCAGATCTCACCACCCTGGTCCTGCAGGTCGTAGATGAGCTTAGAGTCCTCGCCATATTTTCCGGCGAGAATCTCGCGCAGCTCGAAGACGGGGGTGTCCAACGCGGTACCGCCGTGACGCTTGAAGACATCGGCAATGGTGGTGAAGATGCGATCGCGGAGGAGGGCATCGGACCCAGACCAGTCCTTGGTACCCTTAGGGGTCTTGAGGTTGAAGTTGTTCTTTTCCTTACCCATCGTGTCTACCGGGCGCGACGAACTGAGGTTTGAGGAGGAGGAAGACGAAGAAGAGTGGCGGTAGTGGGGGATGGTGGGGTCGTGAATACTACTAGTACTAATAATATTCTTGAGGGCTGTTGGGCGGATGGCCGCTGTCGCTGTCAGGGCCCGACGACGGAGGGTGACAACTACCGGGTCGGCAATTGCTCGTCGTGCTGAGCGCAGAAGGCCGGATGAGAGAGTGGACTTCATCCAAGACAGTTTGGAATGAAATACCTGGAATAATTCCTAAAGCATGAGTCAAGTCGATTTTCTGGTCCGAGCCTGTGATTGGACCCTTTCTTGCCGTTTCTGTTTTTCTTTGATATTCGGCTGAATCGGGTATGTTTCACCGTCTCCGACCCCGACCTCCATTGGGAAGTTAGGGCTCAGATTCAGGGCAAAAGTCACATGGCGCATTAAGGTATCTCCTCTTTCTCTCTCTCTCTTTCTCTCTTGATTCATTGGTGAATACATGGTCCATACCCAGAATAATATACATAGAAAGATTAGTAGTCACAGCAACGTTCACTATACGCCTTAGTTTCCCACGTTTCCCACTCATCATGACTCTGCCAACGAAGATCTTGTCACATCACCTGCAATCCATTAGCATGAGAGTCTAGTAGAAAGCGACTGGGAACTCTGCCTTACCTCTGCGATTGACTGTCTCTCGATGATCGACTTCTGCTTCTCATTCCGCGACACCCGATAGTAGTAATCGCTAAAGTCTCCGCACTGCATGTAGCGCAGGAACTCCTCATCGTGAGTGATAACAATAAGCTGGAAATTACTCTGCGCCTGACGAGTGCGAATGATATCATGTAGCGACTCAGCCAAGGACCGGATATTATCCCGATCAAGATTTGTCGTCGGCTCGTCAAGCGCGATCAGACCGCAGTTGACACCAAAGCACTCTGCGAGAGCCAAGCGGATGATGATACTTGCGAGTACCTTTTGTCCTGCACTGCAGCGTCCACGCATATCCATTTCTGCACCCTGCTTGACCATACACACTCGGTAGTTATATGACCGGTTACCCTTGGCATTTTCATTATCGGAGCGGATAAGGATAGTATCAACGTCGGTGCCTCGGTAAGTCTTCTGCCATAGTTCTCCGATAATGGCATTGATCTCCTCCATCTTTAAGCCATGGTATTTCATAATGGCTTTATCCAAGGCTCCTCCGTAGCGAGCCAGGTCATCCACCGCAGCTTTAGTGGTTTCCACCTTGATGTGTGCTTCCTTGTATTTGGGCGCTGCATCTTTATAGTCCGTGTTCCAGTCTGCTAGAAGCTGCATCAGTTGATCGTCTTTAGATTTCATCTCACCCATCCTGCTGGCTTGCTTTGCAGCCAGTGCGTTATGTTCGCGGGTTCGACGTTCTGACTCGTCCTTGAACCGACTCCGATCAACCTCTGCGTTCTGGGCTGCTAACTGTTCGATCTCTTGTGTGACCTCGTCAAGCGCCCTAGTTGCTTGACGATATGTGAGATTATCCGCATATTGACGCTTGGTATTCTCGCTATCCTTCAGCTGGGAAGATATTTTGTTGATCTCTTTCGTGATATCCGCCTGTTCGGCTTCGAGCTGGCCAATCTGCTTTTCGACATTCTCGAGTTCGCGTTTACTGCGTTCCAGTTGAGTCGGACCTCCCCGTTCCTTATATGCATCAATCTCTTCGTTTGCCAGCTCCAGCTGATGTACACTCTCCGACATCTGAGAGATTGTTTGTTGCATTTCTCTTTCGCGTGCCTCGGACCGCTGGCTAATATCATCGTACGTAGCCTGGACCTTGAGAAGCTCAGGAGTCAAATCCTCAATGTCCCTATCGGCTTTTGCGATTGCTTCTCGTTGCTGACTGTTGAGATTTTTGTACTCTTCAATACGAGCGAGGAGGTCGGACTTTTTTTCTAATTGGAACTTCGCGTTGTCGAGATTGCTCTTCACGTCTCTTAATTGCAGTTCCAGATTGTTGATCTCTGACTGTGTTTGCTCTTTATCATGTGTGATTTTCGACAAATTCTTTTTCAAAGCCCTTGACTTTTCACCAATTGTTGCTATCTCATCTTGAATATCCTCGAGCGTGCGTGCAGAGGTAGTATCCTGTTGTTTAGAGGAAAGATCTTGTATCTGGGAAATAATAGATTTAATTTCCGCACCATATCGGATGATCGTGTTGACCGTTTTGGAGAGAGCTTCGACATCTCTTTTCTTTTCAATTTTTTCTCTGACAATCTTGTCGCGGTCCTCCAACTGATTGAGGAGCTCATCACGCTGCAATACGTATTGTTCTTCTTCCTTTTCCAACTCCGGGATTTCCGTATGCTGAAGACGAGACCAAGTATCATAAGAAGTGCTGGCTGCCCGTGCAGCCTCAAGGTCCTCTTCTAGGTTCTTCACATCCTCGTCGTCGGCATCTCTTTTAGCCTTCTTAACCAAATTTTCCAATTTGTTTCTAAAGGTCTGCAGCTCGGCGTCACTCTTGAAACCCCGATGGCACAGCCTACACACCTTCGACTGTTTTACAGTTTCTAGACAAGTTGCCATATACTCGCCGATCCCAGCATACTGCTCAGCATCTTTTCTTGCAATATCAAGCTGTGCTTGTCGTTGCTTGAGTACTTCGGGAAATTCTTCGGGTTCATCATTGATAGCTTCACGAATCTCCTCGATGCATTCTTTTAGAGCCTTCTGTCGTTGCCCTAAAGCCTTCTTGGTATTCTTGAGTCTGAATTCCACTTGCTCTAGTTCCCTGCTGACGCCATCTCGTTCATTTTCAGCGCGGGACACCTGCTTGGATTCTTCTTCCAGCACATGCTGGAATTCCTGCTCCAGGGTATCAGGTTTCCAGTCTTGGCTGACGAATTTCGATAGACGTTCGCCGTGCGCGCCCTTCATGGTTTCCAGGCTGCGCTCCCGCTCCTTCAATTCCTTTTTTAAATGATCTAATCGTGCCAAGTCACCGGCCCGTTTAGTCGCATCGATGAGTTCCGAGTTCAAGCGCGAACTCTCATCTTCAAGACCTCGAATCTCGGAATTGATGTCGTGGATCTCTTTGTCCCACGAAGCAGATTTTGCTCGCTCCTTAGCTTGATGCAGGTGCGACTGAATGTCTTCGATGTTGGCCTCAAGCGCCGCTTGGATACCTTCATCCACGTTTATTTCATCAAGCTTTCCTTGATAGGTGGTCGATTCTTTGTCATTTGTAGCTATCTGTCGCCTAGCAGCGTTCTTGGTTTCCTGCAAGGCCGACTTCTGCTGTGCAATATTGTTCAGAGCCGCTTGCACTTCGCGCAGCTCACCTTGTGCTTCCCGCTTGACCCGGTCTAGGGTCTGATTCTGGTCTTTCAATAACTTTCTGACCTTTCTCATGAATTCATCAACATCACCTTGGTCCTGAATGTTGTCAAACCCCCGAATATTGTTGGTACGCGCGATGTCTTTGGTCATCCTTTGTCTCCGTTCAACTTGCCGCTCAAAATTGGCCTTGTCATTCTCAAACTTGCCGTATTCTGCCTGCTTGATACCTAGCTTTTGCCGCGTTCGCTCGATTTGCTCTTTGATCTCCATGTAGTTCTCCTTTTGAGCCTCTTCTTGCTGTCCATACTGAAGCTGCTTGGACTCGAACTGTTCCAAATTTAACTGCAACCATTCGTCCGAATCATCAAGCTCGACGAGGTGTCTTTTCAAATTGTCAATCGTTGATTGAATACTTTTGGCCTCAATACGCTTTCCTTCTAGAGTACCAAGGACTTGGGCGTAACTTTCTGACTCTCGCCAGGCTTTATCGGCTAGCTCAGCGACACGTCGCATCTCCTGAGAAAGCTGACTTGTCTCTAGACGTAAGGCTTCGATCTCTTCTTGTAGCTTAATTGATCGCTTTTCTGCTCGGTCTGCTTTTTCCTTGTCCTCCTTAGCGTGTTGTTCCATGATCTTGTACTTGGCAAGTTCCTCGTTCTGCTTCTTCCTCAGAGCTTTGATATTGTCAATAGCCTTTGTGTACTTCATGGCTTCAAAGATCTCGTCGAACTTCTTCTTCAGGACCGAAGGTTCACTCATAGGCCATAAGCTCTCGTCTTGGTGGCAGAAGATTACAGAATCTAAGATAGCTTTGGAGACCCCAAGATACTGGGGCATGATCTGATCTAGCTCCGCAACTCTCGAAGAGATAGCCGTCCTTTCACCATCTTTGATCATCAGCAGTTGGCCTTCTAGTGTCTTCTGCTGCCGGGTGGTTTTCTTCACGGTGAGTTGTAGACTCCGCGTAGATACCATCTTAGCACCCGACGTGCCCTTGAAGGACAGCTTCACTTGAGCCAAGACTTCTTTCTCTCCACATAGTTTCGGGTCATGGATGAAGGCGCCGCCCTTGCTGTTTGGCGGGAGGTCACCGGTGGTGGCGTATTTGAGACATTCAATGATCGTCTAAGGCCCGATTAGTGGAAGTGTTGCTGCTTTCAGTTGATTTGGATATTCCGTACTGTCTTTCCTGATCCATTGTAACCGACGATTAACGTAAGAGGGGTGTGGAATTGGATGGTCTCACTGCGGGTGTTGTCGAAGGAGCGAACCCTAAAGCAACGCAAACAATGAATCAGCAATCGGTGACGGGAATCCTTCGGGAAATACACTTACCCTAGAATTGAAAGCTTATCTATCTTCGCTGGTATGGGTCAGTATATTAGATTCATCGCCCCGCAGTCGATCTCCGCACCACTTACACCTGCTAGTTTGTCAGTGCCAGACGGGAGACAGGACCACAACACCCGACTCACATCTTGAGAGTGTCGCGCAACCGTACGTGGATAAACAGACGTTGGGCTAGATGTATGAGGTCCCCCCTTTAACCTTCAAAATGACCTCGTCCTTCCTAAAGTGCCCTTGGTGATATTGCACGACCAGCGTCCTCGGACAATCAGGTCACTTTTGGCGTTCGGCACTTGGTGCTGCGCGTCACGGACCCTAAGAAACCGACGCGGGGAAGCGGCGCGAGATCACGTGGCGGCGATGGCCGACTAAAGTCGGGGATTAAATTGAATTTAGGACGTACTTTTGACAGATGATAGCCGCCCCGTCATGTGCTCAGGTACTGTACCCTCTCCCCAAGGATAGGAAATGATGGCTCTCACACATATGGCCAAAGGACTTAAGTTGGTTGGTACCAATTGAATCCTTCTCAGTGCCTGGGACCCCCTGAGTGCCAGCATTGGACGAGAAGTTCCGGTCCTGTTAACGGTGGACAATATCTCATTGGCGCGGCGAGTGGGCCCTCCGGCGTTGTTATACAGCACCGGAATTGACAGCTCTATCGCAGCCTTAGTGGCTCGTGTATCTTGCAATCCCACGGTGGCCATTCCTCATGTCCGAGAGAATATTTCCTCCCTGCAAAAACATCGTTGGTTTCCCTGGTGCCAACGATGGATTGGGCCGCTGCCAAACACGAGAGTGGGGTAACGCAGAATCATCAGCACAGAATGCAGGCCGAAGATCAAGGTTCTTTTACAGGAGAGATTCAGAAACTTCCACCACCGCCGGCCGGCAATGCGGGTGCGCAGAACTCATCCGACCCGGCGGATGAACAGGGTTGGCCGCAGCGTGTGTTAAACGCGATGAAAGATATGCTACTACTTCTCAGCTCCGACGGCAAGATCTTGTATGCATCGCCATCGTGCAAATCCATCACCGGCTACGACGCAAACCAACTACAGCAGAAAGCCTTGGAGCGCTTTATACACAATGATGATAAGACCATGTTTACCGAGGAGATGAATGAGTGTATCACGACGTCTCGTCCAGTGCATTGCCATTTCCGGTTTCGCAAGAAAGACAACAATAGCAATACATCTTGCCTGTTGGAGGCACATGGACACCCACATATGAAAACGTCTGAACCGAACAACAGTCCTGGAAATCATAATCAAGATTGTATTGGCGTTTTTCTTCTGTGCCGACCTTATCCCACGAGGGGCTCTCAACTGATCGACTCATTTCTGGAGCATAAAATCGAGAACGTGCGACTCAACCAGCGAATAGCACAGCTAAGGCAGGAAGAAGAGGAGGATTTGGCATCAGGT
Organism: Aspergillus caelatus; assembly: GCF_009193585.1. Taxonomy (NCBI): domain Eukaryota; kingdom Fungi; phylum Ascomycota; class Eurotiomycetes; order Eurotiales; family Aspergillaceae; genus Aspergillus; species Aspergillus caelatus. The sequence goes on from NW_022475288.1 coordinate 11,359, forward strand.
CAACAGTTATATGCCGGCGACTCCACGGGAGATTCTACCTCCCGCCACAATTCTCATTCAGGTCGATCCAATTCCAATCAATCATCGTTCCGCGATAACACTGGGTCTGGTGAGGAGAACGAGTCATCCGACACCCTCACAAACGATGATCCCGACTCCCGGTCGTACCTGGATAATGCCGCGGATAGATTGGGCCAGACGGAGGACATGTCTCATATTGAGGGAATCGAGATGCTGACCGGTCTACACTACGGTGATGGTGAACGTTCCCAGGGTCTCAGTACTGGCGTCCGCCAGGGTCGCCTCATCCATTATGATATGGAATCTGCCATGCTAGATCAGCAGGCCCGCGTCATCCAGGACAGCGATCGAAAGAAACGACAGAAGGGTGAATATATGTGTACCGATTGCGGAACCTCAGACTCTCCCGAGTGGAGAAAGGGGCCTGAGGGACCCAAGACTCTGTGTAATGCATGCGGATGTAAGTCACCAGTCCATACACCCTCTCCTTCTCTTTATCGCAAGTGTCCAGACTAATAGCATATCCAGTACGCTGGGCCAAGAAGGAAAAGAAACGGCAAGATCAAATCTAACCACTACCACTACGTGGAATCAGCAACACTTGTAACATTGTACCCCTCGTTCCTGCATTGCGAAACATGTTCCTGCGGCGATACCCCTGCATTTTGCTCCGTCCTGCTATTTCTTTTTCGAGGGCAATTTTTATTTTGGCATTGTCTGGTGGTGACAGCAAATTCTTTCCAGCAGTTGTGTTGTGCGAGAATTATGTATGGTCCCAGTTTGGAACTTAAGATATTTATGGATAACTAAGGCTCTCTTCCGGTTTGCTATCTTTTCTTGTATTCAATTAGATTGGGGCTAAGCACGAATAGTCAGCCAGTCGCGGCGGCTCGGTTGCTCTAGTGGCGATAATGGTATAATGAACAAATGACAGCTGGAAAAGCGAAATGAAAAGAAAAGGCCCAAACATAATACGTGATTGTTCATGAATTCCTCTTGCAAGTGCCCCAAGTAGGGCTTTAGAAAAAACACCCGATTCATGCAAATCGATCGCTAAGCGGGAAGTGAAATAGAAACATAAGTGGTTCTCATATGACCGTGTGGGTATTAAATTTTCAAGGGCATTTTTACAAACTTCTGAAAATACTCACGCCTTGGCCGCCTTCTTAGGAGGTGGCGGAAAGTACATTTGAGGTTGGTTCCCCGGCGCCAAGGTTTCCGATGACTCTTGCTGTGTTGGCGGGCGAGGGTTTGGTGTGCTGAAATGGTCCCGGAGTGGAAGATCTGACGATCCAGTCCCAAATGTACTAAATTCAGGGCTTCGTGACGACATGGTAGGCATCATCTGCGTAGCACCCCCTGAAGGCAGCGCGGGACTCATCATGGGGAACGTTCTGGGGGTCCTGAGAACCATATCTTCGTACTCCTTCATGGTTCTCTTTTCTTCGCGGCGTTCGTCACGCTCTGCCTTCTCCTCCTTGGTCAAGAAGCAGGAGTGCACGCTCACGATAATTTCGACAAAATAAAGAACACTATGAATATGATGTCAGTTACCAGGGGTCAAGGGACAAAAGAATCATTATAATATTAGGTGCCAACCCACATGATAATGATAGTAAAACCAAAGAGCGCCTTGGCTTGTTGGCAATATCCGATGTTATCTTTATTCGAAGCAACACTGCATGACTTCGTAAGATACCACGGCGGGCCTGATTGCAGGTGCTTAGGATCCGACTTGTCGGAACCAGCTTGATAACTGGCCGACACGATATATAATATGAACAGTCCCACGTGGACGAACACTGACACAGGCGGGTAGAAAATCCGCAGGATATGGACTGGGAGTTTGGTTATTAAGATGAAGGTGCTCAAAACACCAATGACTAGATTGTAATTTGTTATGCTACAATGCCGTTAGTTACTGTCGCATGATTGAAACCTAACCATTGTAAGGCAAGAGATGAATACATACAAAGAGCCCCAGACCATAGGAACTTTATAGGGCCTATGGTTCGCGGCAGCATAGAGAATCTCATCGGGAGAACTGTTGAAGCCATTATCTGCTCCATCTTGCCATAATTTGGTCCGGTATAGATCGTGAGAAGCAATCCCAGTAAATGTAAGGATGACAATAGTAATGGGAAGCTCAAGGGCCATCAAAATATAAAAGAGATTGTGTTTGCGCCATTTTCGTGGTAAGGAAACCATGATGGCGATTGTATATTTATTCCGCGAAGACACGAATTCCGTAGTTGGCAGATCAGGAGGGTATACAACGTTAGGTATATAATTTGCACGGTGAGATTGTGTCCTTGAACAGTTACGCTGTGGCCAGACCGGCTGGCTGGGCATTCAACTCAGTCGCATCGGACGGCCAGTCACATAGAGCACAAAGAGACAGGGAGAAAGACAGCTATCAGAGAAAGGCTTGGAGGATCAGCCGGGACGAAGCCGTTAATATGGAGCAGAGCGATCCCAGGTCGCCAGGGCCAACCTCTCTAGCCCATGGCGAAGGTCAGAAGAGGGGCACTAGCACCTCGAGTCGGCGACAAAACTGCAAAGAAACTCTAGAGCAACGCAAGTTAACTGTTTCTCAGAGATGCATCTGGCCAATGCTTGCCGCCAGGGAAGCGCCAACACCAGCCGGGGCTCGGGTGCTCATCACCAATAAGATGGCGAAAGTGGAAGATTGGCTGCCGGCCGTCACACGCTAGGCCGTGTGATGGAGAAATTGATCTGCATGGTTGAGCAACAGACTGGCACCACTGGTTAGTTTGTGAATTTGTCCGTGGTGCCGCAGGAATTCATAGTTTCCCTAGACTGTCCTGTTAGAGAGCAAAGCGCTGGGGTGGGGAATCTAAACATTAGCAGTGTGCTTCTGTGATTCCACTTGCATGATAAAATCAGGCGTGAGGGAAGAAACTTGTGTCCATAAGCGTGCTCAATTCTTGCCTCATTTGAAAATGTTTTTGTTTTAACGGCATTTTCTGTTACGTTAAGAAGTAAGTGAAAAAGATAAAGAGGTGTGGACGGAATCTATAAGACCAACTCGTTAACTAAAAAGTGTTTGTATTGTATTAGTAACAAACGTCATTGGATGTACATCATGTCACTTGACTACTACTACCCAAGTCGACATCAACCCACATCATTTTCTATCACACATTTCTACAGGGATTAAAAGAAGAGGAGCTTAAATGCTATAGTACCAATCAAACCAAATGCGCTCATAAGTGGATAGATCACTCTACTGGGTACTGTACATACATACCACATGCGACCCCTCCAAATCTTGCGTTGCCGCCAATTCCATAAGCCACCACCTAACCTCAACCTGCCGCATAAGCGCCGTCCCTCGGTGATTCGGCACGAAATGAGCTCTCTGGCCAGTAAAAAGACGTCGGTGCCTCATAAGCTGCGCACCGCAGCAGAACCCCGGCAAAATATTCTGTACAATGTGCGGCTATCACATATCGAAGAGGTCAATCCTACCGTACGGCTGCTGCACTTGGCCATCCCTCCGCGGGTGCAAGCTCTAGAGGAGTCAAACCAGGGTGAAGAAGAGGTATAGTATCTTCAATTAGTCATTTATTTCCACACTATAAGTTCTGTTATGGATTTACCAACGGTTCTCCGGTACTGATATTTGGTTCATACCAAATTGCGCATGCTCTCAAGAGCCACAGTTACTATACATACCAAATGCTATTGGAGCATACACTAACACCAGAACAGTCTGACCAACCTCAGCCATTCACTTTCGCTCCTGGTCAATGGCTAGATGTGCATATCCCGTCGATATCCGACGCCGGGGGTTTCAGTATTACCTCAACACCAGCAGATGCTGAAGCCCTCCCCTCTCTCCAGCCCACGGCAGAGTCACTTGCCGTGGAAGACGAGGAAACAGGTCTCCCTCCTGTAGACCCAAGAGGCAGAGACCCGTACGTGGAATTAGCCGTTCAAAAGGCACTCTCCAATCCCGCCAGCGCCTGGCTCTGGAAACCCAAGGATGAAATTCTAGGAAAGGAGTTATGCATCCGAGTCGGCGGCAGCTTCGTCTGGCCTCCTCCGTCCGGGATAGATCTCGAAAAGGTTAAAAACGTAGTTCTCATTGCTGGGGGAGTGGGCATCAAGTAAGTTCCCCAGTGCTACTCACTACAACATGGGCTTTTTATATCAATCTACTCCAACATCAACGTGCTAACCAAAACAAAAGTCCATTAATTTCTATCCTCTCACATTTAAATAACAATGCCGACGAAACCCCAGCTTCACACCACCCTTTCAATATCCACTTTCTCTATTCTACTAAACTCCCAGCAGCAGCATCTCAGGAGGCTGCTACATCTCCTGAACCCGTCTTGGATCAAATCCTTTTTCTCTCTCGCCTCCGTCAGATCATTCATTCCCAGTCTCAGTCTCATCGGTTACGCATAACCCTCGATCTGTTTGTTACTAGCTTACGAGATGCATCGTCTCCACTTCTACTAGAACAGCCGAATGATTTGAGTATTCACCCACGGAGAATAAGTCAGGATGATCTGCGTACGGCGCTTACCGGCCCGAATCGCGATATCCAGGCTGAGGAGACCGTTTGTTACATATGCGGACCGCCTGCCATGACTGATGAGTTTGTCGCTACCCTTCGAGGTCTCATGCGTGATGGGAGTGATCGCGTTTTTTTCGAAAAATGGTGGTAGAGTGTTTACCAAGAGTAAATGCCACTATAAAATATTGAATAGGTTCATTAACCCTGAGAAACCTACATAGTATTCCTAATACCATGAATATTCGTGCGGATATGTATGAACAAGGAAGTAGCAAACAGAAAATAGCATTCTTTTCATGATACCTTCGATCCCCTTTCCCACGAATCCAAACTCCCCAGCCGACGCCCTTTAGAGCCAGCGTATGTTGACGTCCTCGCACTATACAAAGATAATATAAACACAAGAGTAGAATGTAAAAGAGTGGGGGGACCGAAATAAACAGAGGGCGCGCCGGCATTGATAACAATATTTTGTAAAGAAGGGTAAATCACTCTGTCAAAGAAGCTGAGGGACAATGGTTCTTTTTTTCTCTCAAACCCAGAATATGAAATGCCCTGTGAATGTTCATCTTTTCACGACATTCCTCTCACAGCACCACCGTCAACTATCATCTGTTCATCGATCTTGGCCTCCGTTTCGCCATACTCAAGCCGCTTATATGTCATAACCCGCCCGGCATTCATGTCGAAGTCAAAGAACCTCACACGCCGGACATAATCTTTATAGCCTCCATAGCCTCCGAATCCAACACCTCCTCCATAACACATCCAGAGCGATGGCTTCTCGTCTTTATTGTTGTTAAGCATGCAGTAGTCATTGACGTGGTCACTAAAATTCCATTAGTAACACAAGACGTCACAAATTAATTGGGCAAAAACAGGGTTGAACTTACTGTCCACAGCTAACGAATAGGATACCCTCCTCTTCGAGTGCATCCTTGAAGCCTGAATTGAATCCTGGAGCGGTTGGGGGTTCGTCCCAATTGCCAATGTACAGGTTATTTGGGTCACGGTATTCAGGCAGCGGGATATGAATGAATGCCATGTTCATGTGCATGTACGCATATTCATGGTGCTTCCTCTTAAGGCCTTGGGCAGTGTTCTTGAACCAACGGATCTGGCTGGGCTTGATCCAGTCATAACCTCGGAATTGCCGTTCATCCGGCGAATACGAATGCGAGTCAAGAAGATAAAGAGTCAAAGCTGAGTGTGCGCTATTACCACGGCCGAGAACCTCGACGATGTAGTTACCAACACCGTCTATGTCCTCAGGGCCAGCCGACGACATTGAATACGGCAGTTGCTCTAACATGGCCATAAGTTCCGACCGGTTGAGATTGCCCTCGTCGTCATGATTGCCAAAAATAGCTGCGTAGGGAATCTTGCGATCCACAAGCAGCTTGACAGACTTAAAAAGCGAGCTTTGTGCATCCTTAGAGGTTTCACCGTTCACCTGATCACCAGTAAGGACCACCATATCGGGCTTCTCTTCATCCAGGAGCCTCTCCACAAACTCAAGTGTCCGCGGGTCAGCCTCACACTTCTGGCCAGGAACAGGTTCCGCTGGGATAGGGTCACGGCACAGTCCAAGACCGGTACTCAAATGCAAGTCCGCCAGCTGCATAATTTTAAAGCGACCATGTTCATTGATCCTGGGAATTGGTCTTTTCTGCTTCTGAGGATCTCCCCTCTGAATACTGATACGGGCTTCTAATTCTTCCGTTCGACTATCCAGCAGCAGCGGTGTATCTCTGACCTCCCAGCCAATCCGTGGATCCACCGCATCGGCGCCGAAAAGAACATCGACCAAGGTGATCGCAGTCTGTGAGTCACTCGCGTGGCGCTTGGCTGTCCGTCTCAGCCAAATGCCACCTGGTCTCGGCTCCCACGTAGCTTCGTCTTTCTCCCCATCTTTATTATCGTCAGTGGTCTCCGGAACAAGCCGACTAATCTTCAAATCAATCACAACTTTGTCCGTAGGAAGTAGGTCCTCCTCCTTTTTCCGCTCAAATTGGACAAAGGCGGTGGACGTCCAACCAGTGCGCAAATAAAGATCCTTGTCGACCTGTGTCCATGATTGCGAAATAGGTTTGCATTTGGAGAAAGGATTGATATGCGAGCACGATTTGATGGTGACATCCGTAACAACGAGTCCTGAATAGTGCGAAGGAAGGTGGCCATGAATAGCGGCAGGTAGGACGCGAAACCGGTTATCTAGAGTTACGACGAAAAGCAGTATACAAACAGCAAATACTGCGAGTTGTACACCCGCGCGAACCTATGAGAAGACATATTAGACGCCTAAGCACCACACACAAGCTATAAGAATTGATGCGAGGGGCCATACAAATCGGCGTGTCATGTTGGTAGTGAAAACCCCTGGCAAGTTCTAAATCGATAAAAAACTGCCGAGCGCTGAAGCATGATGAAGTATAGCAAGCTGCAAGAGAAAAGTTGGGGCTCGCCACAGAGAAGACCCAACACTAGGTCATCTCAAGGGGCCGTGAAATGGAGGATAAAGCAACTCAGCTGGACCCGAAATTCCCCCGTATTTTGAAGGTCGCCGCAAATCCCGCCAAGTCTAGAAGGCGGTCACGCCCACCCTAACTGGGCCGATCGAGCCCTGTGGGTCCATGGGCCTGTCATCAGTGGCCAGAAAGTCTATTGCCACAAATTACTATGAATCAGGGTGCTCACTGTCTTTACGATGTATATTCAGTATCTATGGGACTCTCTCTCTCTCTCTCTCTATATTTATAAATCCAACGGCTTCGCCGTTAATAATTTCAGATGTCTTACCTTAGTTTTTCTCTTTGTGGACAGTTTCGAGTCCTTCCTGGGCCACCTTCTTGATCGTGACCTTGCCGCTCAGGATGTCTTTCGTTGTGGCCAGGATTGAGGACCAGCTCTCGAAGACGGTGAAGGGTGTTCCTTGACGCTCGCAGTAGGTCACCAGATCTAGGAATAATCAGCTCACTGGAGAGGATGGAAGAATCTAAAAAAAATCCAGGGGAAAACACGCACCCCTTCCTTTCTTAGCAAACAAAAGATCGGTCTCGGAAGCAGCCGACAAGTCCGAGACGCCATCCCCCGCGTACAACAAGGTCGGACGTACGTTGTCCGGCAGAGCGGCATAGGGCTTAATCTCCAGGGATTTGTCGTGGCCAAAATGGCTATCATCGTGATACTTAATCTGCCAGCCGCCCTCAGTATTGATATCCTTGCCATCACGGCTTTCCACATCGTTGGCGACAATAACGAGGTGGTCATCGGGTTTATGTCCTAGCAGAGTTTCGAACAGGGCGCTAATGACCGGGGTCATGCCGGATGACAATACTACAATGGGCACATTGTTTTCCTTGGACCAGTGGTAGAATTCGATAAAATATGGATCAAGCTGCATGTTCTTTTTCAGTTGCTCGATGCATTCATTGAAGGGAACCTTGACGCTGTCTAGCATATCACGGAAGGCATCACTAACAGCAGATGGGTTAACAGACTGTGCCTCGAGGGGATTACCTACACCGTGATACATACCGAAAGCTAACTTTGTTCTCCAAGACGTCAAGGTTCCCTTGACGACGCTTCTCTTGTCCATAACCGAGGTTGTCAGTCTAGGCCAAGGTCAATTAGCGAGGAGTCCTGTAACAGGTTCTGGGAAGACAAGTACCAAGAAGTCATTGCTGTCCTGGAGTGTAATGGTCCCGTCAAAGTCCGTGAAGAAGATGATCTTGGGGTTAGTCTTCATATAAGGAAGATTTGAAGCGCTCATGGTGACGGTGTATGGGAGTGATTACTTGCTACGTGTAATCACAGTGAAAACAAAGAACAAATGAGTAGGTGGATTATTAAAAAATAAAAATAAAAAGAAGAAGAGTCTGAAATAGTAGTGAAAGCTAAAAGGATGCGGCATTCATTTGACATCCCACCGGTGAAGAGGAAAAGGAAGAGAAGCCAGGAGACAAACCCCGCGATGTGGCTATACTCGATCTGTTTAGTAGTTCAGCCATCCTTCATTCAAACAGTGTTTAAAATTGCCTGATTGAACAAATGTGGTGCCTGAGCGGCGGTTCACTATTATTAAGTTCGGAGTAAACCGCACTAAACCAGTTTCTGGGAATTATGCGGAGTAAAAATGAGAGAAATTTACCCGTTGATGTAATATCTGATATCACGCTATCTCAATTATGGGGCCTGGCTTCTTCCTTTTTTTTTTCTTTTTTTTTTTTTTTTTTTTTGGTTTTTGTCCCTTCACTTTTAGCCGAACCGAAGAACTAAATCCAAGAAAGAACATCAGATCCAGTTTACGGAAGTATAAGATCTTCCCACGTCATACGGCCATTTAATTCAATCTCAATTGAATGGCTCGTATGCTTCAATCGCTGCGGCGAGCCTTGGGACTGACTTCTCCCAAGCCAGTCCCTACGTTCCGTAGGTCTATCGATACGGACTTCTCCGTCTTTCGAGGTATGCTTCTTCTCCACGGTTCCGTCGCATTGTTGCGCTTATCATTAATAACCAAACTTGAACGATTAGAGGGAGACCGAGCAATTATCCATGGCAAAACCCCATCGTTAACGAAACCCCTGCAACCGGGTCAGAAAACAGACCTCCGGCGTGGGTACCTGGAGCACAGCAACATCATCGGCCGGCGAGTCCGCGAGCGAATTCAGGCCCAGAAAGGTCAGCATAATATCAATTGGTCGAAGGGACATGAAAGGAAAAATCGAAGTCTAACATCATTTCCCCACCCGAGCACAGGCCCCGAATATCGACTCACTCTCCCTACGCTGGACGAATATGTCGTCCTGACGCCTCGCTTGGTAACACCGGTATGGATGCGATTCTTCACCATTGATAGCCCCGCTGCGTGCCTAGATGGTTAATACTGTGCCGATAGATCTACGCCGCGGACGCCAATCTCATTGTCTCCTTACTCGATATCCACGTAGCACCTCCAGCAGAAGGAGAAGAACACACTCAACAGCCTCTCGAAATCCTCGAATCCGGAACCGGCCATGGTTCCCTAACACTGCACCTGGCACGCGCAATCCAAGCTGCAAACCCAACACCCCCGCCGCTACCAGCTCAATCCCAAATCCAATACCTACAAGGCCGGCCCGTACGACCGGACGAGAAACCAGAAGAAAAGAAAAAAGAAAGTGCACCCAATAACGAAACAGCCATCGACCCAACCCAACAACAATGGGATGCATGGCGCACTCAACGCAGAGCCATAATCCACACCGTGGACGTATCTCCCAAATTCTCCGCCCACGCTGAGAAAATCGTCCGTGGCTTCCGACGTGGTCTCTACGCAGGAAACGTCGATTTCTACGTAGGCCACGTCGAGAACTGGATAACAGAGCAGAAACGACGCCGCACCCCTACTAGTCTTCTACCCCTAACGCAGAAAACGGCCGACCCATTCCTCTCGTATGCGATCCTGGATATGCCAGCCGCGCACCAGCGCATCACCCACGTGGCCCCGATCCTGAAAGAAAACGGCGTGCTCGCTGTCTTCATGCCCAGCATCACACAGATCGGGGATTGTGTAGATCTGATCCGTCGGCAGCAGTTGCCATTCATCCTAGAGAAGGTCGTTGAGCTCGGTGCCGGCATCAGTAGCGGACGTCAATGGGACGTCCGCTTTGCGGTGAAAAAGTCTCGCGCGGATCCCTCGTCGTGGAATGAGTACTCTGAAACGAGCGAAGGGGCTGTCCAGCAAGATCGGGAGGCTCTTGACGACGGTTCCGTGGAGAGCATCTCTACCCCTGGGGAAGCGCCCAAGGAAGAAGATAGTGTGCTTGTTTGTCGGCCGAAGGTCGGTTCCCGTATAGTGGGCGGAGGGTTTGTTGGGATCTGGAGACGGATAGAGGATTCCCAGAAACAGTGAATCGCTTTTAGTTTGGATACCCCCATTATTTGTAACATCAACCACTACTGTATTATATCCAAGAGTCATGTATAGATAGACGCATCTACTTCCTTCAACAAGATTATTTCCTCTATGCTTGACTGCTAGCAATATCTCGAGTATAAATCGAACCACGGTTTAATATATCAAGATAAATTTACCTCGCCATCGAGCATCCACAGTACACTTATAGTCAGTCCTCTGCTCACCTGGAGACGCTGTGCAAGACCTCAGGGCTATATGAAAACAAGCGACCAAAGATAAATCCACCATTCGCCTAAGAAGAAATCATAGCAAAGCAGAGAAACATCTTCATGACCCAACTACTCCAAGCCAGGTGACCTTCAGCCCCCTCAACACCAAGTATGGAAGAAAAAGCCACAGATGTGAGTAGAAATTCGACATGAGGGAAAGAGTAAGATCCTAGCACATGTAATGAGAAAGATATGAAACTGCCGCGCCGTTGAAAGCTACTTTCCAAGAAAATGATACGCAGGTTCGATTGCACGAACGCCCTCTGGCGACAGCAATGACAACAGATAAGACTCACAAGAATGTTTAAAAAAAGGAAATGAGAAAAGCAAAAGCAGTAGACGAACACCACAGACACGCGAAAAGCCCCCAAAGATTCCGAGATAACAAGATAAACCGGCTACGCAAACACCAGTCTCGTAAGATTCAGCATGCACCATCCCTCAATTCCGTTGCGGTCCAAAATCCGCCTCCACAACCTTCCCCTTTTTCCCTTTAACAACAAACTCCGCAAACAATGCGATATGATCACTAGGAAAATGAAAGTTAGGGAACCCGGGAACCTTCTGTAGATAGTCCTTGTCCACCTCGCCGAGTAACGCCGAAACATGAAGCGTATTCGATGTAAACCAGATATAATCCAGAATATCCTTAAAATCAGGTGTATAATTCGTGAAACTCAACTCGCCGATCGAGTTGTATGCGGATTTCAACTTGAACGGATGGGTCATACCAACCCGACTCAAGTTTCCATAAAGTCGCTTCTCGAGATCCGGATGCTCTTCCGATAGCCGTCCATTAGCAATCAGGTTGTACGCCGCTGACCCAGGCGATGAGTTGAAATCTCCGCACATGAAAAGAGGGATTTGATCGCCGCTGCTATACTCCATGGATGGAGCGGGTTCCGGTGGAGTTTGCGCTTCACCACCTTCCGCTTCTGAAAAGCGGAACGCCGCCTTGTCCATGCACGCAGGCCATTTTGCGTAGGTCTCGGAGAGCTTCGTGATCTCTTCCATGAGAATAGCTGTCTGGATCAACTTGACATCCTTGAAAGCTGGGTCCCAATAGAGATGAGCATTCACGACGATGAATCGCGAGCCTGTTAGCCTGTTTTCAAGGAATACAACAACTGCAATGTGATCCTTCTGCCATAATCTGTTGTATATGTCATCCTGGCCCTTCGCATCAGGTCTCCGTACTGCCGTCTGGCCAAAGTTGATCATCTGCTTGTCAAGAAGAATAAACTTGGTCCCCTTGAAGAAGGTGGCACAGCCATCGACAGACTTGGCTTCTTCCTCCTGCATACCCATGGCTCTTCCTCGTGGCCAATATACACCCTTGTAACCATTGTAAGCCAATTGTTCTCTGAAATAACCGTTGTAGCTGCCTTGATCTACTTCTTGCAGACAAACAATATCCGAGTCATGCGACCTTAGCTCGCTAAGGATGAGATCCCTTCTAAACTCCCATGACAGAGCACGAGAAGGAGTATATCCGAAGTGGGACTGTGTCGCAGATGAATCGCACAGTGCGTTGTGGGAAAGGACGGTGATCTTCTCAGTGGAGGTGCCCGCAGTCTCGTCAAGAATAACCCAATCTCTGTCCGGAGGTGGGGGGTTTTCTAAGGTACAATCGTTAGCATGGATGAAAACAAGAATCTTCATCAACATGACTGGATGGTTTCACAAACCTGGCATTTCTTCCCTCAGATACTTGATCAGGGCTCTGGTACCCTCCTTCATAATCTGAGACTTCAGAATATCGTTCAATGGGTTGCCCTCAATTCCTAAAGTGTCCAGCCGGTAGAGGTATCCCATTTCGTAAGGGAGCGTGCGAATATTGTTATCGAACAGGTAAAGCTTCTTCAGGCTCGTAAGCATGCCGATCTCCTCGGGAAGTTCGGTGAGGTCATTGCCCGAGAGATCCAGGTGTTCCAGTTTCCGAAGCTGGCCAATTGTCTGGGGTAGCGCCTTGAGTTTGTTGTGGTTTAGGTACAGCTCCTTCAGGAAATCGTAACTGAACAAAGACGTGGCGAGTGCACGGAGTCCTTGTCCTCCGAAATCGAGGGCATACCAGCCCTGGCGTGGGGATGCTTTTACTTTCGTCAGCCCATTCTTCACATCACCTCCATTCTCCTGGGGTTCAGGCTGACTGGGAGCGATCTGGATGCCCTTGGTCTGTTGAGCGACGGCCCGGGCATAGTAATGCGGGGAACTCGCCTGCCGCGATTCAGCGGCCAGCTGAAGCTGTTGTTGCCAATGTTCATTCATGGATTCATCGATATCTTCGTCAACGTTAGCATGAGCCCCGTTCTGCATGTGGCTCGGGGTGAAATGAGGAGTAGCGGCAGCCAACGCCCCGCTGGAGAAGTTGTGCTGGTGGTTGATATTGTGGGAGGCTTGATTGTGGTGTGTGTGATGATGAGCTTGCTGTGCAGGGTGAGGATGATGACTCTGGGATTGAAACTTCGGCATCTGCATGCCGAAGCGTTGGTGAGCCTGGCCGCCATTCATCAGAACATGCTGCCCTTGGTGCGTCTGACTGTACATGGTGAATGGATTGAGCGCAGCTGCCTGGCCAAGAGGAGGGGATCGTGAAGGCGATGGTGTGTCGTGGCTAAATTTCAGTCTTCCTGTCGGAGAATTCGTCCCGTTCCGGACAAGGTGTCGTTGATGAGAAGGTTGTTGTTGTTGTTGCGTTTGAAAGAAGAACTGCCCGGCCCCAGGCTGCTGGAACCTGTAGGTACCATCTGCCATTTACCGTGGCAGATGAGACCGTGAATTATTTGCTTGAGGGGGAGTTTCGGAGAAAGTGAGGGTCAGCGACGCTGGAGACAGCAGAGCAGTGGCAGGAGAGAGAGGAGTCGGGGACCGGGTTCGTTCTCTCCTTCTCTTCAACATGGGGTCCTGAAGCGGAACCGCCCCGAATTAAGGTGTCTCTCTGGAAATCACAACCGCAGCAATTCCACTATAAAATTGTCTGTTGTCAATTTCAGTCGCAACCGAAGATCTTGAAGCCTAACAGGTGACGTACGGTCGAATGATAGGGGCCGGCGTCGGACGAGCGAGTCACAGTAACAAGTGGGGGAGGCGGTCTAGCGAGAAGCCTGGAGCGGAGTTAAACAGCGGCCCCAAGGACAATGAGGTTGAATAGATTTGACGAACGGCACGTATAAATCGGTGAACAGATGTAACTGAGGCGCCAAAGGCTTGTGGAGATGAGTTCCTCATCGCTTTGACGCTGCAAAGTGCTTTGCATCCAAGGCGGGAGTCGCTGAGATCACGTGGCCCAGCATCCGAGGGCGTGATTCGCCGCCGCCGATCAGCCAAGACCGCTTTCAAGACGCCCGGATTTTGTTTCTTCTCAAAAGTGTCGCTTTCAGCCAAATCCACCCTCCCGGGGATCTGAAAAAAGGTCCACTGGCACTAACCTATATAGCACGTACTGTATCGTCCAGAAGACTTCCTTCGACTACTTCCTCTTGTATAAGAATCCATAGTTGTTAACGAAATTTGTTTTCTGAATCATTGACAGGATACATCATCGAACAATGACCTTTGTTGTTCCCGCTTCCATGGACCCTACTATGAAATATGGGAGTGTTTACCTCGATTATCCACTTCCACCCTGATACACAGTAGTAGGGTGGAACGGGCTTGATAGCTGCGTTGCCCCCAATGTATCCTTTCTACCCAACCAGCTCTACCTTTCAAGCTGATACTACAAGGTATTTTCAGTCACGCATGATTTAAAAACAAAAAAAAACAGATATGGTTTTACCAAATAATGCCTACTAGTCGGGGCTATAATGAAGCATGGTGTTTTTGATCTCCGTCTCCAAACAAAGGATGGAGTCAACTGCAACCATATTGTGTGACCTTTCCTTTCAAAATATGCAGCTAAATCAGCAAGACTCAAACGCTGGCTTGGTACCAATACCCAATGAAAAGGGCCACCCTTTGTTGGTCGTGGTGGTTGCCTTTGAAATTGGGTTGTCCTTTATTTCTTGAATGACAGATATACCACATTTCATTCTATATTTAGCGTGCCTCATGTTCCTGCGTTCATGTCACAAGCAGACAGTTGATGCTGGGCCAAGAGTCAGCCTCCAAATGCGGTTGAGTCCGAAATGGTTCCACAATCACCTTATGACCTATATAGGTATTCTAGCACTGAAGGTATTCCAAAATAACGGTATGGAAGATTGTACACTCGGGGGTTAGCAATTGAGTTCTACTTTGAAATATCTCTTTCTATCAAAAAGTATATATATATATATATTCTGGTTAAAAGGGTACACAAGACTTGTCGACGTTCATTCCAACGTGCTTCATATTGCAACATAACAACCACACTAATTCCTGCCTAAACCAAGCCATGTTCATCTCTTCTGTGGCCAGCAATGTCCGTAATTTACTTACGCTGGAGCTTCTTGGTCACACATAAAACCCTCTCGGATGTCAAATGAAAATAATTTCAGTAGATATAAACTATATCCATCTCACTACCCTTGTTCTGCCGCACTCAAGAGAGCTTAGTGCTGAGTTAAGAGCGATAGCTTGATGCCAAGAAACGGCAGAGGATTGCAAGTATTGCATAACCGGTATAGAGCGGACTCTTATTTTTCCTTTGGCAGCTTCTCAAAGTCAATTGGGGGACAAGACCGTGTTGAGGTCCGAACGAGCCCCTCAATTCCTAGGACTCCGTACTTCTCTGCCTGAAACAACAACGTGATTTAGCCTGCCTCGATGCCCCCATTGCCAAAGTACCTAGGGCCTCAGGCCACCCAGTGACCCGTGCCAGCACGTGCATCGCAATTGTTCCCAGACCGGACCGCCACCCGAGATTCCCCATACGGTGGAAGTCCAATGAGGAGCACTCGGCGTATGGGGAATGTTGTCATCGATTGCTCCTCCGTGTCACTTTAGCCGTTCTCGAGCGTACTAACACTAAGCAAAATTTTGAATTTCATGGCTCTCGATATTCTAGAACCACTTTGCATCAACATCGGAGAGCAATAAACGAATCGTTTCCACCTTCCAAGAAAAAGAAAGAAGAAACCGTTCGCCTATGCTTCCTTCTTGTATTTTTGATTTATTCTCTTTCCCCTCTCTTATTCTACCGAATTCTCCACAGCTAATCAAAGTAGCTGTAATTAGTTAGGGGCCACTATCAAAGTCTGTACCTACGTTAGCTTCCAGACCTCAACGGTGGTTGGGTGTTCGATTCAAAAATTTCGGTTTGGTGTGATGGTTCCACTGCGACCGATTTTCAAACCTATTCTCTGATCGTCAATTCTTGAACTATCACACGCATGACCTGACAGATATACTCCGTGAACTTTAAAAACTGATCACAGACCCAAAGGGGGGCTTGGGAGCTGAAACGAAAGATGAACTACTAGTTGTAAACAACAAGACACCCGGTGATCCATCCGTACGGCGGCGGTGGCGGGGTGGGTGCCCGGCTTTGCAGGAAGGCATTATGCAGGATTTCCGCCACTAGTGGACGGAGTATCGCGCTTCTCCGTTTGTAACAGTTGTATCCGTGGTGTGAGGCAAAAAAAAAAAAATAATAAAAAAAAAAGACGACCAGTCAGTCAAGAACCACCACCAATGCTTGCATCGGTTGACCGCCTCGGAAGAAATCATTAAGGCAGAAGAATGCGAGACCGAGACCTTCCGTAACCCAATATAGAGTAGTATTAAGTAGGCTCCGGTCGTTGTGGAGTGGACAGGCCGCTTTTAGGGGTCGTGGGACGGGACTTTGCCGTGGTTTTCCTGTCACGATGCTCTTTTTTTCTTGCCCCCCTCGCTCTCTTTTCGATCTCTCTTTCTCTCTCTTCCATGGACCATTCTCTGCGTCGGACTGCGTCCTGACATAGTTCTTTCCTTTCTTTCCCTCTTTGCACTTTCTCTTTCCCATTTCTAAGTGCCCTTGTATTCGGTTCCAACAATAATTGTACAATGCTTTGAACTACTGACTCCTGCTGTGCACGAGAATGCAAACCACCCCTGGCAGATCCACCTTAACGCTCGACCGATGAGAACGGGGATTTTGTTTCAGAAATGGATATGATGTCAGTCAGCACGGCGGCGTTCGCCCCCGCTGCAGCTTCTGGCTCCGACCTGCATTCGATCCTAGGCTCAACCGGTCCTACCAGAGCAGCGACGTCCACTTCCTCGCTCAATTCCCTGAATGACTACACGAACTATCCTCTGATCCGTCAGGGCGATCGCACGTACTTGCGCGACCCCGAAAGTCTGTACCCTTTACCATGCGATCTCCCGGAAATTCATCGCCAAACTCTGCGCTCTCTCATGCTGCTGCGCGTTTTCGGAGGCCCCTTCTGCAACCCATACTTTGCCGATCGCCCTCCCCAACGTGTCCTTGAGATCGCATGCGGTTCGGGTCTCTGGTCAAGCTTGTCTCATGACTATTTCGCCCGTCGCGGCGCTCGCAATGTTGCTTTCCACGGTATTGACCTCGTTTCCTTAGCGCCTGACTTGCGCAAAAAGGGTGTCAACTGGCAATTCAAGCGCCATGATCTACGGAAGCCTCGTTTGCCTTTCCCAGACGATTATTTCGATTTTGTCTTCATTAAGGATGCGTCCATGTGCCCCTCCAGTCCAGCGCAGCAGGCGTCCGGCTTGAGCGAGCCGCTGCGAGTTCTCAAACCGGGCGGCGTCCTGGAAGTATGGGATTCCGATTCAGTGTTCCGATCATTGCTCCCTAATCCTGCGCCCGCTCGTAAATTAGCATCGAGGGAACAAGAAATTGCGGATGCGACCGCAACCTACACATTTTCGCCTGCCACACCATTCACACGAGTCCAGAACAAGTTCCTTCAAGACTACAACTCTTGGGCTGAGAAAGCATTCGACCATCGCAAACTCACTGCACTACCTTGTTCCACGATTGGACTTTCCTTCAACTCCGAGGTGGACGTCTTAGAGAAAGTGGATAGCCGCCGGATTGCTATACCACTAGGCGACTTACGGTGGGAACGAGAAAGCAAGGACTCTAACGGCGGCGCGCGCAAGCAATTAACGGCAGATCAAATGTCCATCCGGCGCACAGCTCTTTTGACCGTGATCCAGATGATCGAGGGCATGGAGCCTATCCTCATGGAGGCCAGCGGGAAGAGTAGAGATGAATGGGATAGGTGGTGGACAGCCATGATGGCCGATGTGTTCCAGAAAGGGGGCCTTGCAAATGGCGAATGTTTGGAAGTGAGTGCTTGGTGGGGTCAAAAGAAGGCCTAGCACAAAGAACTCATGGAATCGTCTGGTTTTTTTGGGTGGACGAGCAAAGAAAAAGCAGAAAAAGCAGAGCAGCCCGTTGCTCACTTCCTATTGGTGATACCCCATTTATGTTGATTTTCCATGTGTATACTTCGTTCCAGTCAAGGTGTGATGTCCAATTGCCTTACTGGCCCTAATTGCTTTCATAGCGCTGTTTCAACGTGCGATATCGCTTCAAGTAGTACCTGGTCGTTGTTTCGTTAGTATAGACGGTCATTGTTTCTCTTGACAATTGCATGATAGATGAATAATGATAATTGACTGGAAAAGGGCTGAAACCTGAGTCTTAAGCAAGCTAGTCTGTTGCCGTAGACTTGGTAGGATCGCTTGAATCGTAGACGTATGGTGATCGAAAGTTGTTGAAGGGGCTGACGTCAGGAAGCATAGGGTATGCGGGAAACTCACAGTGCTTCAATCTCTATAGCCCCGCAGGTAAGCCACACTCAAGTTATCACTCTCTTTTGGATAGTCATACCTTTCTTCACGAAATCCGCCCGTGCTATACCCTTCCGTATCTGCTCATCATCCCTCAAATGTGCCTGGCTGGCAAACGCCTTATGCAGTCTATTCCTGAAGTATTCATAACCCAGTGGATAGTTCCGCCCGAGAAAGAGTAACTCTGTCGTTCACAAGATCAGCGCAATTCAGCATGCATAGTAGATTGAATCGGGAGGCTCAAGTGAAGCAACTCTACAAACCTTTATAGATATTGATTACTTGCCGACGAAGTTCAGGATTCGTCATTGTTCACCCACTTGAGCCCGAAGAGATTGAAAATTAAGATGGAAGGAAGGGGGGCTGTGAAGGAGGAAGGTGTGAAGATGTGTTGAGGATGCGGGATAAATGGGCCGGACTTTATGTTTGCTTTACTTTGCTTTGGCCGAGACTACCCGGTGACGTCGTAGCACGGATAACAAAAGCAGCAAACATATTCATTGCAGGCTCTGGATCCAGTACATCTTTACTTTCTTGGTCATACCACTGGCGAAAGTTTACCTACCAGCTCGACATAACCCTAACTTTTGCTCAATGAAAGCTTGAAACATGCTAGAGCAGTGTGGGGGGCGAGTTCCTGAGCCGCAGTCCCTGAATTTATTTTCCGTCGCATGGACCAGTCAAGCTCACGGGGCCACCACGTTTGGGTCCTTGAGTGGCATATGGTAGAATATCGGATATCAGAAAAACATAGTGATTACAATATCATATGAGTCTTGGTTCCCACAGGGGATAGAAATATCCACTTCCACTACCGAACATTCTTTTTTCCATCTTTTCCGTTACGTCTTACAGCGGCAATACTATAGTTAAATATAAGCATAAAAGCCCACCACGACCAGGGACTGCTTGCTCTCAAAATTCAAAAATTCGCTTTGCATTTGCAAAACCTTACGAGGCACTTACTGGTAATTATTTCTATATCTTTTGTGCGATAACGTGAATCCCGCCTACATAAAGCTCTCTCTCATTGACACCTAAATATTTCAATTTGCGATTCGCATATACTGCAAGCCAACACTTCCTAGTGAATTGGAAGATTCAAAAACTTCGTGCCCGGGGAGTATTTACTGAAGTAGACTAGATTGGTTACGGGTCTCCACGCAGCTGTTGGCGAAGTCCGCTCTATCTTTGAAGAACAGGATTCTAGAAGCAAAAGGAAAAATACTGTTTACAGTTCAGAATGAGTATTATGGAATAAAGAAAGGGAAGGGGAAGGGGTGCACGCGACCGGGATTTACGAGAGAATGGAGCAATGTCTCAATGAGGTCTTTGCCGCCGATATTTGACGTATGGGTGGATAAATTAATATATCCTACAGGACCAGCTCCTTGGCTATTAATCTCGACCGAGTCAGTTGCCCCTAGAGCTGAGGAACCTTAAACCAGACCCAGTCGTTCGGCGGCAAATGTGAAACACTGACTTCTCTCGCTTAGATCCATCTCAACAGCTATCACGACGACTACCGAGAACGCGTCACGACGATGAGGTGATCATTGCCGGATATGGTTGAAAAACCCTGACCGTTGTCCCTCATGGCATCGCTGGATCCTGACTATCACTGGAGACAATTGCAGCGCCAACCTAAGCGTTAGCCATCAATCAGGCCATGATGACCCCCCAACAGCTCCAAGAAGGATGTAATATGAATGGATACCAAGAGGATGTATACTATAAAAGCTAGAAAACCCCGAAGTCTACCACTGTGAAATAATGTGCAACCGCCATTATTCATTTTTGCATTCATTCATTCTTTCTTTCTTTCTTTAACATCTAGTCTTTCCTTTTACCTTGTCGCTCTTTCAATATGCGCTCTATCGTTCTGTCTGCCCTGGCGGCAGGCCTTGCACAAGCTTACACGGTGACAAATGTTGGGTTGTTCATGTTCAAAAACATCGATCCTCTGGTGGTCCCTGGCAAATACACCAGCCATATGCATAGTTTCTTTGGCTCCGATGCTATTACTGCCAGCACTAAAACATCTGAAGAGCTGCAAAAGGGCTGCTCCACAGCTAAGAACCCCAACGATTATTCGACTTACTGTAAGTATATTCGGTATCGCATGTGAATGCCGGTGCTTATGAATGCAATTAGGGGTTCCAACCCTCTACCATGTCGATGGTTCAAATTATACCGCAATCCCTATCTTCCGATTCAGCGCCTACTATGTCGACGTCAACAGTGCCGAGATTGCCATCCCCCAGAACATGAAACTTCTGGCAGGCAATGCCACTGCTACGTACCTGGACGGCGTGGATGGCAACGCTGGTATTCAATGGTTCTGTGATAGCCAGGCAGGAGAGGAGAAGGACGACGCAGCCTTCCCGACCGAGACGTGCAAGTACCATCTGCAGACTCTTCTCCTCTTTCCCGACTGTGCCAACCCAGACACCCTGGAGTATGCCTACTCGGCCAACCCCGATTGGGTGGATGGCTACGGCGAGAATCGATGCCCAATTGGCATGAAGCGTATCCCTCGTCTCCGGTTCTCCATTCGCTACGACTTGCGGAAGATCCTTCCAGACGGCTGGTCCGGTACCCCTCCATTGGAACTCGCCTGTGGCTCCTCATACTGCAGTCATGGAGATTTTATCAACGGATGGCTTCCAGAGGCCGCGGAGAACATGGTGAAGGACGCTTCCTCCAATGACCGCGAGTATTTCCAAGTCTCTGGTCCCAATGGAGCGGGTGATGAGGGTTCCTTGTGCGATGCGGAAGATGCCCAGGATAGTGATCCTACCCATGGTACCAGCGACTATTGGGAAAGTGTGAAGATGATGGGTATGAGCAAGAACTCGACCTTAGTGAGGTGGGGTTTGGCTCGTCGTCAATCTTAAGCCAGGTCTAAGCCTGAGAGGTTCGCCCACATTCAAACCAGAGCAGCTGCCTATCACATCTTCGAATGGATATTGCTGGCCGACATCCTGCTTTCCTGTTTTGTAAATACCTCCAACTATTGTCGCTCGCTTTGGTGAATAAATTATCAAGAAAATGCTTCGTGGTTTGAGTAACAATAGTAAATCCAGGAATATTTACACTATTTAACTTTTTGGGGACATTGAGAGTCTGGCCACTGCCGCATCTGAGTAAGTTAGCATATGTTTCTCACCCAATTGAGTTGTGTCAAAAAGAAAGCTCCAGAGTGTCGTGGTTCTATGATGTAGAATCAGTTCAGGGAACGGAAACGTGAACCAAGGAATACCTTCCGAACTGCATTACTGTGTATATTGGGGTTGAGGACCCACCCAACCTAGCCTTACTCCACTCCTCCTATAGCCGGAGTTGCAGCCGGAGCATCTCGAAACATCTCCAACCACTACATATCGACGCTCAATTGCTCAACAATGACCCCAATTCGTGCATTCAGGAGGCAGGGCTTTACTGTACTTACTTCAGAATACTCGCGCCTCTGCACTCGTGCCTTATCAACATCAGCCCCCGCAGCACGAAATGCCGAATCATCCAAAACTGCCACCCCCCAACCCCACAGGATCGATCCCCGATGGCTTACCATGACGAAGAGGAGATTGGGCAGATGCATGATGTTTGGTCTAAAGCCGATACACGTCCAAGAAGCCGGAGAGATACTGCAACAAATTGCGAGAGATTGGCGTGAATTGATCGCTGGAAGCGAAGGTTACTTAACAGATGCGACAAGAAGGGGCCTGTTCCGGCAGAGCGTTGCTTGGGGAGAGATGGTAGGGCAAATTTATCTTCTACCTGGCATAATGTAGCGGTGCTAATGCAGAACTTTTGTGTGGATCACAGGATACCATGGTAAGTTGATAGCGTCCATATCTGAAACTAGGCGACTATTCGGCACATTTAGCTGACTGCTTATCAAGGGTATGTATAAGCATTCTACTCTCGGAGCCTCAATAGTGTCCTCTTCATCGCAATTCCCAGCTCCTAATCATTCTACTCAGGCCATGTTAATAATGTCACCTACGTCCGATACGCCGAAACTGGACGGGTATACATGACTCGCAACTTTGCCACACATATAGATCCTGCTCATAAGAAAGAGTGGATGAATATTGTCGGAAATACCGGGATTGGGATCATTCTGAGGAGCATCAAGATCGATTACAAATTCGTGCGACCCTCCTCAACCCCAAGTACGACATCATGTTTGCTAATAGATAGGGTCTCCCCTGTAGCCCATGAAATACCCCGACGAGGTCACTGTCTACCATAAAGTCGCACATGACCCATCTTCTCCTCATTCGCACAAAGACGCATTTCAACTGCAGGCCGTAATCATATCAGAAGCGAAGCAACGACCAGCTGCCCGTGTCCATGAAGACCTGGTAATATACGATTATAAGCGGGGAAAGAAGGCCGAGATGCCACCATTCATGCTGGAGCAATTCAGATCCACCTGGGAGCTTCAAGAGAAGGCAAAGAAATTCTGGCAGCAGCAGATCCTCGATATCGAAGCAAGGGTGCGAACTTTGGAAATGGAGAGTTGGGATCGCGAGGACGCCGTCGAAGATACAGGGTCCGCAAAGAAATAGATCTTCCCCTGACTTGATGTGGAGTGGAGAGGACACATGTTTAAATTGACCGCCCATACAGTACCTTGCTTATACTTCAGCAGATATATGTACGCAACCGCCGTCCACATGGACCCTGCGTATATATTAGGTATTGTCACTTTGTATCGTATCGTACGTACAGGGGAACCACAGGTATGCATCGGAAACGATTACCACGATACAAGATCCGTAATCTATCTTCTTCAGGTGGCGGTGTTCTTTCCGAGCCAAGAAAAAGCTTGCTCACCAAGTGGCCCAGTCAGTACTAAGGCCTCGGTATTCTACTAAGGCCCCTGTGGCCTCCCTTATATGACCAATCTCGTGCAAGTGAGAAGGGAGAAAAATCTCTGTACAAAAAGCTCCCCCAAAACCATCGACCATTCACTTACTAGTCCCCTTTACGTACTCTCGCCTCTAACATCAAAAACACTATAATACTAGCGTTCGGCCCAGCCCCGGCCCTTGGCTCGGGCTCAAGCCGAATAAAGTCCCATTTCCTCTCAGGGACGCCCATTGATTGGTCACATTGGGAGGAATTTTATCTATTAGCATATAGAAACACATGTGCCAATGGCCGGCTGTGATGCCTGAAAGCAGAATTTTTGCATCGTATGATAGTGGTACTCGATTGGGAACAATGGGTCAAACTTTCGCAGTGGATGCGTTGGAGCATCTTGAGAGGGGGTGCATGCTGGAAACGTGATTCTGAGCCAGGGTTTCCTGGTCCTCAAATTATGAAATGATCGACAGCCTAAAGCTAGTCGCTAGATGAAAAGTCAAAACAATAAGTCTGCCACCGGTCAAAACAAATGTACGGCTCTTGGCGTTTATTTAAACAGGTATGGAATGCGGTAGTGTTTTCTGTGCTCTTGATTATTGTATTGATGTGGCTGGATGGCTTGTGGCAATTTTATTTTTAACATGTTCTTAGAGTTATGAATTCGATGCTTGTCTTTTTTTTATTGTATTACGTGTGTAACTATCTTGCTAGTTATGCTGTCAGAAACTAGATCGGGGTCAGCCTACCATGGTATAAATATACCTGTGGCTACAATAGCCCCCATTGCTACATAACTAAATTGCTTCTATATTGAACGCTTAGTATATTACTTGATACATAAATTCCACAACTATAGTAATATTGACTATTTAGGATGCATATACCTCCCTCCAGTAAGGATACCATGATATCGGTTTCTTACAACCCCACGATTGTTGATATTCAGCATATTCCTCGTCTTGCGGGTCATTTTTTCTCACGTCATATTTCTACTACCCAGGTTCCTCCTTGAGTACAGGGCTAGTAAACCACTAAAAACCTCGACACTTAGTATGGCCCCTACAAATCGATCTATTTGCAGACCATAATACATACCGTTCCGACCAATACCAATGTCCGTCTTGGGGCCAGAAATGGAAAATTGGCCCCTATAAGCCTAACAATGGATATGATATCAAACAGATAGTAGCTGACTTGCTTCTTTTGTACTCGAGAGACTAGCGCCCTTTACAGGCCGTCAGATACTAGTGGTTGTCGAGATGATACTATGGTTCGTGTCCCGAATTGGGGGATGACTGCAGAATTGTATACAATATATACAATAGTGAATCATGGAGAGATGAAATTAACTGATAAAGAACATAGGGGAAGAATGCTGGGGCTAGAGTGTATTCCTGAGGTTGCAGAAATCGTCGCTGAACCTACGTAGCCCTGGTATGCAGCTTGTCTTTGCCGAGCATGCCTTTCCAAACGGCAAGTTTAAATACTTAACCTTGGGCCGATAAGTAGATTTACCTATCATGAAGAACTCAGCCGGATGTCTCCTTGAAAAAAGATATTCTCGTAGATAGGATATCTCTTCATTCTCAGATATCCAACACAGCAATAAAGCCACCAAAGGCGGGCCAATGACAATGAGTAAGTACGGACTGTATGTACAAATCAGAGCGGTATCAGTAAGTATCATCTGACGGTCGTAGTCTTTGCGGGGCGTAATGGCCCCCCATCGCGCCAACTATTGGTGGAAACGAGAACGAGCATCCCCTTCCGGGTATAGAACGTCGATCATCCTCAAAATTCCACCCTAATCCAACGAATAATAAAGATACCAAGACTGCCCTAAGATGCTTCACCTGACATACTGCATGCATGACTCTCCCTATGAAGCAAAGAAGAAGATTGGGGCAAGGCCACACACGACTCGGGGGAAAAAATTTGCGAAAACATGAACAGAGCGTTATCATATCTCGTTCACCCTTACAGAGGACACCAAGAGCTATGACACTATAGATGGTGGAGCTTTGCCAAATCCGAACGGACTGCCGATGGTATCGATTGTATGGTGGGTGTATGATGTTACCGAAGGATGCTACTTCACATTTTGGGCTAGAGGTAAAAGCAATAGGTATTGAATTAGGGCGTAAAGTAGTCTGCAGCACAAAACGAGATTGATTGGCGTTCAAAGTTAAATATTGGTCGAGAGATTTAAGTATACTAGATGACGATCTCAACAGCCATCCCCGCTGTGTTCACTCCTCTGACGGGAGGCTCTCTTGGCCCGATGATATGGTGGTACTGAAAGAGATAGAGAGAGCCGTTAAATACCAATGGAGATATCGGGAATGATCGCCTGCAATACACTAGCCATTCAATAAAGTTTATTCTGTATTAGACCTGGGGAACTATGTTAAAAACCTTGTGATACAGGATAACAGATGTCGGATTGTCGTCTTTGTACAGATTAATGCATATCCGCAAAACAGCATATTTTTGGACATATTTGGGTAGGACGAAAGATACCCAAGAGTTCTTTTATATCTCTTCTTCATACTGTATATCTTTATACCCTAGGATTCGGTCCTTGCACAACATACCACCGGCCAAGAGTGATCCATCCGTCTTGCCTGCCGAGACCGTAAGTTAGCCGAGCATTCCGCATGTGAAGCACAGTACAATTGCTACCCACGAAACAAAATCACTACTGTACAGCGCCGGAAAAAAAAAAAAGAAAAGAAAAGAAAAGAAAAGAAAAGAAAAGAAAAAAGGACAGCTGTTAGGAGGAAAAGATCTTGACGGCTGGTTGATCGGCAAAGCCGCACGCATGATTTCCTTACGCCGTTGTATGGAGTAGGCTCTTATTATCTAGCTTTAGGCTGTCCACCGTCATCAACAGATTATACGGTGATTCAACCCCGCAGGAGGCCACACATAAAGGAGATCGTCAGATCATCCTAGCTAATTATGCTACAACCCTAACCCGGGTGGATAAAATATGTGATGGATAATGGATATGTACGAGAGGTGAGGGGTTAAACAAAGCAATCGGAAGATCAAGGTGCACTTTCGACCTATATCATTGGCGTCAATATGGCCGTAGCCTGTACACGTAGCATCAGGCTTACGAGGCCACCCACAATTACAGTTTAAAATGAGTTTTGAGATCAGAACGTCCCTCGGATCTTCTCCATTGATATTGAAGAATAGTCGCTTGTTAACAACAAAGCGTCGTGTTATCGGTGCGTGAGAACCTCGGATGCGGTTCGGTGCTTGAAATCAATGCGGTGATTTTCAAAATTGTCATCCACGGCTTTGATTTAACTCACGGACCGAGCTTTGTTGCCATGAATCAGCATAAGCTGATGCAGCAGACCGGGGTTGATCTACAGGGCCGCTGACATTGGCAATATTCTGTCCCGGGTATGACTTTTAGTTACATCAATGTACTGGATATGAAGTGAGCGTTCGCTGATATGAAAGAGCCCACATGGGTATTATCACTAGGATCTCTAGAGACCGATGATGGGGTTAGTACTTGTGATTGAAGTAAAAGTACAGTTGTCCACCGGGGTTTACAGTGTGGTAGACGACGATACCACGTTCCTCGCGGACTTTTGCTTCGTATATAGATAGGTACAGTAAGAGCAATTAGATAGAAGATATCCGCGTGGCTGTTTGATTTCCATGGTTGATTGAGAGGTTCCATAAACAACTGAAATATAGGGTAGACCAAAAATAAACCACAGCGACCAACCAGATTCGATAGCTGGCACTGTAATGTATGGTAAGACCCTCTCTGATTTCGATACATACAAGCAGTGGATACATACCTTACATACTGGGGCCATTAGGTTGTGTTTTGAAGACGGAAAGGAAGATTCCTGAGGCATCGATAGGTGTTATGGTCGCCTTACTGCCTTATTCTCTTTCCTGACGATCAGTTCCAACCTTTCGTTTCGCCTTTTTCCCGCCTCGTCTATCCAGACCCAAAAGTCTACCAAACCTCATTCATTTTTCCTTCTCTTTTTACTCCCCCCGCCACGCCTTCTTACCCTCTCTTCTCCATATTCAATCCCAACTCCTCTTTTTTCTTTCCCTCTCCTTTCCTTTCTTACCGCAACCATTCCTCTCCTACCGCTTTTAGACCCCTCCCGTCATTCCTTTCCCTGCACACTTACTGCGTCGCCTCCCCTCTCTCTCTTCCTCCCTTTCTTTACCCGTGTATCTGATACTGTCTCGTCTTTACTCCCCGCCTGGTCCAAGTCCTTGGCTACCATCTGCCAAGCTGACTCGGACCTGGGTGTTAGGCTCCCTTTTCCATGCCACGTTCATCGGCTACGGCTAGGAAGAGTCATAGCAATCGGCATGAGAATGGCGCCGCCGGCTCCGGCAAGAAAGTGAACAAGCAAAAATCGAATGGACAACTGAATGGGAATGCCAACGGTAGCTCCGCACCAAGTTCGGGACCCTCCTCTCAAGTCGACTGGCCCTCGTCTCGCTCCAATAGCGATACGGCAATTACTTCCACGGTAGCGACGGCAACAAAGGCCAACGGTACGACGGAGTGCTCGAAGGCGGATGGCAACGGACGTGGTTATCTGAATGGATACGCCAAGGGCAACCCGGACATGTCTTACGGACAGGCGAATGGGGCGGTTCCGCAGAATGGTGGCCTTACCGGCCAGGCGTCGCGTCGTACGGAGAGTTCCAAGAGGTCAGGCTCGAACACCTCGATTAACCCCCTCCAACTGGCATCGACTATCCTCAAATCCTGTCCGATGTACGACACTATCGCCATTCTGATTTTCCTCCTTCAGTTGCCACCAATGGTCCTTACGCTGGTGCAGTTCTTGTTCGCTTCCCTGACCTTCATGCCTCCGGGCGGTGCGTCTGCCGGCTCTTTGACTTCCAATTTCGATATTTTTCAAGGTCCGGCCGGAACACCATCTCTCGGTACGATGATTGCAATGGATGGATTCTTCCTACTCTTCTGGGGTCTTTTCATGTGGACGTGGGCGCAAAATTTCGCCCTCGACTTAGCCCATGTTCAGGTCGCCATAACCCTAGGCGGAGGAGGGTCGGGGAAAAATGGGGGGGTAAATACCCTCTGTGTTGGTATTGTGCTTGTTTTGCATCTTATTCGAAGTAAAGGTATACAGGATTTTGTTATAGGTCATCTTCTCTCCGCGAAAGTTATCAGTCCCGATTTGCTGTCGCAATACTCTCATCTTATGCCTTCCGAGTTCCGGCGCGCTGAACCGCAATCTTCTCCGAGCTGGATCCGGAGTTTACTTGCGGTTCACATCCTAGCGCAAGCAGGAACCGCAATGGCTAGGCGTTCGATGGCTAAAAATAGGGCACCGGCTCCTCCTCGAACTGGAAAACGTGTTGATACCGAGGCGTCTGCTGGCTCGCAGACCCAAATCGATTCTGCGTTCGAGTCTGGGACCAGTGTATCTTCTTATATCGGTGCCGACGGACAGCTTATTACGCCAGCAACGCACAAGGATGGTAGGGATCGATTGATTTCGGCGAAGAAACGCAGGAGACAGGCAAACCAGGTTCGAAATCGCCAACCGTTTTGGGCTGCGCTTGCAAGCACGAAAGTGACGGTTATGCGGGAATACGAACATTCTAGGGCCTTATCGAAAACTGCGCGGGGCCTCACTATGACCGAGGAGGATCTTCAGGGTGTTTCTTTGGATGATGGCCTTGTTTGGATTACCGATGTTGATAGCTCCTCTATAAAGTTTGCGGCGGGCGATCTCGTCTCAGATGATGCTGGGGTTTCCGGTTCTTGCGAATCTGGACGGTTGGGCGAAGACACGGAACCTTTCTATGTTTGCGTCAACGGCGCACTTTGGGCGACAGTCACGATTTGCAAAGTTCAGGATGCAGCCAAAGGTTCAAGTGTAGTACATTGGCGTGGTGAGATATCTGGCCTCGCACCCAATTGTGCCTACACTTGCTCTTTTCTGCGAAGTGACACGGAGGAAGAGATCTGCGTCATGAGTGTGAAGACACCGATCGCAAATGACGCAGAACAAGGTGAGACAGCCTCCGTCAGCCGGGGAAACATCAGTAGTCTAACACTTGTCTCAGTAGTTTCCTCGGTCTCTACTCCGCCGCAGCCATCCTATCGACCATCGTCCCCAACGACCACACTGAAAAATTCCATCGTCAACGCTGAACTGAAACTCAATGAGAAGCGCACACGGTTGAGAAAGGCCAAGAACGACCATAAACTTGTCGTTTCGAAGATCAGGAAAGAGTTGGACAATTATAACCATCGTCTCCATAGTGGCACGGATGAAAATCGGCAGAAGCAGCGCTCTTTGCAATTGGAACGGAACATCAAGCAAACGGAAGAAGCTACCGCTGTTTTGGAGGTTCAGTTGGATAATTTGGAGAACATCCCAGAGGAGGAACTTGAAGAATGGTCGGCAGAAAAAGCAAAATACGAACATGAACTTGAGCTCTTTAATTCAGCCAAGGAAGATGTGGCTACTGCTCGATCGGCTGCTGCTCGTGAAGTGTCACAGCTGGAGTCTGATTTGACCTCTACTGTTCAGAGACGGGAACGTCTTCAGGGTCGCCGTACTAGGGTCAATGAGCAGTATGAGCGTATCGTCTCTGCTAACGCACAGGGACTCAACGAGAGAGAGCGTCGCGCTGCGGAACAGTTTGCTAGAGAGCAAGACCAGGCCAAACTCGAAGCGAATTTCAATGAACAGTTTGCGAGCATTAGCCAGTCGGTGCAGGAGTATCAGCTGCGCACCAACCAACTTTGGCAACAGTGTGTGGCTATCGAGCAAGCTCTCCAGCAGCAGCAGCAACAACAACAACAGATCCTCTTGGACTCGGCCCCGCTCACTCCCGAAGGCAATTTACCTGGTACCAACCCCCTCAGCGAGGCTCCCACCCTGTCCCTAGGCGCTTTGACGACGAGTGCGTCCAGCAACCGATCATTGCTTGGGCTTAGCTTCCCGCCTTTGAAGTCCAGCCCTCTGCAGCATGCTTCGTCCCCCATTGGTCCCACGTCATCCCACCCGACTAGTCCAACGCAGGCGCCGTCGTACTTGCAGCACTTCCCGGCCTCGCCTCTCATCAACACCGCTTCCCCCTTCGAATCGGACTTTATTCACCGTGACAGGTCTTTCTCCAACCGATCGGGCCACAGCAGTCTATATGGTTCTGATTTCTTTGATTCGAGCCGTCGCCCTCCCTTCCAGTTTGATCTGTCTGAGAAAGTTATCGATAAGAGAAGGAGTTCCGGTTCCGAAAGCAATGCTCCCAACTTGGGTTTGAGACCGATCTCTAGTCCATTCCCGAGGGCAGGTAGCCGTGCAAGTGGAAGCGGAAGTGGTGGAAGTGGTAGCGGCAGTGGTAGTCCCAGCTCTGCAACTGGAAAAGGCAATTAGGCTGTTAAGCATCCCCAGTGTAGTCGATATGCTGCTCGTTACGCCAAGTTCCTTGTGGTCCCCTTTCTGCTTGTGTTGATCGTCCGACATGGCGCTGAAGTCGTCTTGGTTTTCCCAGGCCATACTATATGTATCTAGCCCTGTGGCTTCATCCTGGTTTTACTTCGCCTGTGATCAATAAAATCGTGTATCCAGTGTAGCCTTCTGCTCCTATATTACGTGCGTATGTTGTGTTGCGTAGGTCATTACAGTAGTTCGGCGCAATTGTGACCGAACTTTCTGCCCTAAGCAGGCAGTATGTAATCATGATTGCTTGTTACAGCGGCTTTGCATCAGGTTCAGAGACTGTTCTATTATTCTATGGAAGGAAAGGCTCTACATGCCCTTCTGCGGTATACAACAATCACTGATGCCGCTAAGCTATCGCAAGCCGGATTCTACACGCAATTATTGTGTGCAAACCCGCGAAAGATCAGACGTCTAGTCGCCTCTATAATAAACTGCCGTTCGGCACCACCCGCAAGGTTTTGATCAGCGGGCCAACACTTTAGATGACGTGACTCCCTTCTAGTGCGACCTTTTCCTGCTTCAAACCTCTATATATACAGTTCAGCTCACCATCTTGCTAATTAGCTGTGGCTTTTCCATGCGCAATATCCTCTTCCTCCAGAATCGACAGAGCGCCGCCAACGAGACGGAAGCTTCCAGTGACCAGAGCCCGCGTCTCACCAATGTGACCGCTAATGTTCCTCACATATTCAACGGCCTCTTCAATTGAATAAAGTGCTACTACTTTTGTACTTGGGTCCAAGCTATGCCAGGTATCTGCCAGTTCTTTTTGTAATGTGAGGTTTCGAAGTACCTCTGGATCAGTGTTCCTGTCATCGAGATCTTTCAATGGAATCCTTTGTCAGTCTTGAGCTACACATCATATGGCGAATCATTAGCTACTAACCAACTTTATATGAGTGGCCTTTGTGAGTGATATTTGTGCAGAACAAGGCGTATTGGAAATCTGTCCTGAAGTCATCATATACAGTACGATGAACGCATTTGAGAAGCGAAATAGCATCCCTTGCTGACTGTTGGTTGAAAATGAGCACGCGAGGCAAGTTCCTGGAAGATAAGCACGATTAGAATATACTCTCCAAGTGAGACAGAGACGGCTGACTTCTCTTTCGAAACACGCCCAAACCAGGAACAGGCTACTTTCAGACTGTCTTCTGTGTGGGCTCCATCGAGATGCCAATACAGTTGGCCACTTGTGATTGTTTCGCATCTTCCTCTCCATGTAACTGTTTCGAGGCCTTCAACGAATGGCTTAGGGATACTTCCCTGTTCCTTATTGAAGGAGACTCCAAGCTTTTCTAGGGCAGTGTAAGCGAGCGCGATGGCCAAAGAAGCGTTCTTTCTCTGGAAATCTTCAGCTGGTTTGATGTCCACATCTCGAAGCGCTGGAGCAATCGTAACTGTGGCAAGCCGAGCTCCTTTCTCGCCCGCTCTTTCTTTGAGAACTTCCATGGCGTCGGGGACCTGCTCAACCGTGAAAGCAGGACACTTATTCTTGAATATCCCAGCTTTATGCCACGCTATCTTGTCAATGGTATTGCCGAGACTATTCACATGGTCTATTCCGAGAGTAGTGATTCCAGTAACAGCGGGCTGCACGATGACATTCGTTGAATCATCTTCACCTCCAACACCAACCTCATAAATCGCAACATCGACTCCTTCCCTCATGAAGACATGAAATGACATTAGGGTCAGAAACCGGAAATACCTTGGTTTGAGCGCAGGATCAAGGCCCTCTCGGAGGGCCGAGGATTCTAAAGCATCCCAAACCTCGAAGAAATACTTCGTGAACTTCTCCTCTGAGATTGGCTCCGAGTTGATTTGGATACGCTCACGAACCGTTACAAGATGAGGCGAGGTATAAAGCCCAACTTTACGTGGTACCCCGATCGATCTATTGTAAGACTGGAGGATGGAATTTACAAAGGCACATGTGCTACCTTTGCCTTTGGTGCCGGCGACATGAACTATGTTCAAGCGGTCGAAATCACTGGTCTGGTGCGGCAGTGGAATAAGTCTTTTGCTAACAGGAACCAGTTGAGGTACTTACATCGTATCCCACGCGCCTTACCCACTGCCGCATCTGCTCTAAAGGTGAGGCACCTGTCATCCGTCTCATTCCTTTCCGTTCCTGCAAGGCTTTATAGCCCGACTGTGTGGAATTCAGCTTCTCCATCGCATCCTATCTACAGTGAGCAAAACGCTATAACTCCGTGGGAAAAAAGAAAGCGCACATGATAGCTCGGCTTTTCATTTGCTACTGTCATTGCGTAAACTGGAATTGCACGTATACTGTCTGAATATGTCTGCCACCGCAAAGGCACAAGAAAGGCGATTGTCTGTCTCATAGAAGAGAGAAAAAAAAAGAGGGAAAGAAAGAAAGAAGAAACAAAAGGAGTAGGAAGCTAATACAGGTATAGTAGATATATCACTCACATAGCTCAGCGCTTGTAACTTCAGCCCCGGGCCTTTTCAGCTGCAGCCACCAGCTAATCTGCCCAAGCGATCAGATCTACATCTCCAGCTGAAACGAAGTCTCCATAGACCGACCGCCCATTCTTTCGCGTACCCTCACCACAACTTCCTTTCTTTATGCGATCCATTTTGCCATATATTATATATTTATGTCACTGTTAACATCCAGCAGTCATGGGCAAAGGCGTCGTCATCCGCAACACTATCTTTTTCGTACCAGCTCTTCCTAGATGGGTGTGCTCCATGAGCCCCATCAGTATGGTTCGCTACCGATTAGTGGGAATGCTAGACGCAGATCGTCCCTGGTGGGTGCCCGTGGACTCGGTTGATTTGTCGAATATATCGGAAGGGCCCAAGGCTAGTTCAGCTACCGAAATGGCGGTATCGATCGAATAAAATAGGGGGGAGGAGGCACGCGTCGGAATGGTTCCAAAGTATACTTTGGAGTAGGGTTTGCTATATTGTATTTGGAGTATGGAGTATATTTGAGCTATTATGGATATGACGTCAACCCCATGGATTATGCTGACCTTCTTCTGATGGGTGTGTATAGAATATCACTTTAATGTGCCAATGACCTTAGCTTTTAGGTACATTAAACCCAAGGAGATTGGTGATGGTCTCAGTTGTATCAGAATAATATACAGGATTGATATAGAAGGAAAATAATATATATATATATATATACAGTTAGTCAAACAAACATCATTCTCTCAGGTCATAGCATATAAACCCCCAAACGTTCGGAGCATGGAATCTGAGTCCATCTTGAAATCAAATATATATGTATATGTTTGGTCTCGTTCAGGCAGAAAGCGTATCGCTCTAAGACTCAGACATAGCTAATCCCGAGTGCAAGTCTAAATCTCGTGACCCATTTCCCAAAACCGGGTATTGGCATACGTTAGACATAGATCGGTGACGGAGTGCGCGTTAGCAATCGCCTCTGGACTCGTCAAATGCTCCGAAACAACTTTTACAACGGTCCCAACCACAATAGTGTGGTCATTAACTTCAATCGCCTTCGGATGAAGTTGGCATTCAAACACAAAAGGAATATCTGAGAGGGAATCCCCCTCCGGTGCATCCGCGGCCTTCTTTCTCCGGAGCAGGGGGAGTGGTCTGGTGGGAGCTTCCCCACCGGACGTAGAGGTATGCGGTACGAATTCGAACTCGCCTTTTCCACTTGCGATAGACAGGTTATGGTTGCCTTTGGAGAAATCCCGAGCAAGGATCGCTGTCGTTTGACCGGGGGCTAATAGATGAACAAGGAATCGTTTGGACGACTGAAGCGCGCTTAGTGTCTCGGATGGTCGTCGCACGTTAAAAGAGATAGCCGGCTCCGGGTTTAGTGTCACGGTATTGAATGATGAGACGGTCATTCCGCGGAAGGCTTTGTCGAGAGGTTCATGGGGGTCTGTGGCTGTGATGATGGCAACGGGGTAGGGCACTCGTCTCATGAGCAGGCGGACTTGGTCTGATAGGGAAAGTGTGGGATTCCCGGTATCAGGGATGTCATTTTCTCTGCTGGGTTGAGGCCGTGGACTTGGCGACGTCGCTTCAGCGCTGCTGATTGTTCTGCCAGAGTGCCATTGTTGTGTTCGGAGAGGCAGATAAGTAGTAGAGCCACATTGGAATCCTGGGCCGTAAAGAACAATTAGCAAGCAGTCATCGAATGACGAGGACACTCAAGCCCAACCTTTAAACCGGCCCACAATCCGGTTGACAGAAACCGCAGGCCGTGAGTATGGAAGCTTCATTCCGCCGGGTGAAGAGCGGATAAGCTCAAGGGCTCAAGGCACAACAGGTAACAAAACAGGAGATAAACCGGCGACAAAACCATGAAATTCCTCTAGAGTCATCATGAACCTCCAGAGAATATTGCTCCAAAAACGTTTCAATTGACGAGCATTCTTGCGAAATGCGCGACGAGACAACTGGAGAGAGACAAATGCTCAGGATTTCCCCGAAAAAGAAAAAGGCATCCCGTCGATGCTTACGTAACGACATCCAATCCGCCAAATTTCTTGAGAACCTCCGATAAACTGATCCCGCCGAACAGCCATTCCAGATTGATTCGAGCTCGACCTGATTTCCTATCCTCCCGGTCCGTTTCGATTCAATTCATCTGTTTCTTCCACCTGGCAATGACACTCAGCATCCCGCTCCGCCGCAGCGCGGTCACCGCTGCCCGAGTTCAGACCACCACTTTCATCTGTTCGCAATGCCGCCATGCGACTCTCCTTCGACGCCCTAAGCGTCCCTACACCTTCACTCAGCTCATCACCCTGTCGGATGGCAGCACCTTCACTCACCGTACGACGTCTCCCGCCCCCGTCTACCGCTCTACCCGTGACACGCGCAATTCCCTCCTGTGGAACCCGTCATCAAGCAAGTTGATGAATGTCGAGGAAGACGAGGCCGGTCGACTAGCAGCATTCAGAGCCAAATTTGGACGGAGCTGGGATGCGAATACCCCTACGGAGGCTGAAACAAACAAGACGGCTGAGCAGACGGATAAAGAGGCTGAGGCTGCGGCAAGAGCCGCTGCTGAAGAGGAAGAAGACGACAACCTGCTGGACTTGATCAGTTCGTTTGGTCAGGAGGAAGAGCAGCCATCAGGGAAGAAGAAGAACTGAGTTACGTCGGGACTATGGGGTGTTTCTGTATAATTTACTCATCGTTTATGGTCTACATCTTTTGAAGCTTTCATGTACAGTACATCATACCATTTGGTTGGGATTCCAGCATTGAGAGTTCGTGCCTCCAGGCTGCCTCTTCTACCTTCTCTCGATAGTTTTAGTAACTTGTGAAGTTTGTATGTGTGTGGATCACCGTTTATTGATCGCCCAGGGATTATTGGAGAAGCGAGGCGAGGTCATCAAGGGGGAGAAGTCATTTCGAATTAATTCCGAGTTACTGGTATCGATACATTGTAAACGCAGTAATTTTGACTGCAAAATTGAAGGAGACTGCCATAAATTCAGGGAAAAAGTCGTGCACCACACCACATTGTAAGAAGGACTGACATCAGTCGGTTGACTGATGAACATGATAAATGAGGAAGAAAGGAGACGGCGGCCTTCCTTTTGTTACAGGGCAATAAAAGGTCGTAGGGGTAACATGCGAGCACTTATGCTTCTTCCTCGGTCGCCGCGCTTGAGGCAGCTTCAGTAATTCCCTCTGGCGCCGACTCTGCGGGAGCATCCACTGCAGCCGGAGGAGCATAGAAGGGGTTACCTTCTTCGCCCGCGTCCAGTTGCAAGAGGAAGGTTTCCCAGAGCTCGATGAGCTGTAAAACAGAAGTATCAGTAACCAAAGAAGCCTCTTTATTAGGACTACGTTTACATACCTCCTTCTGGGCCTCGACAGCGCTTTCTAAGAAGGTTTCCACACCGGACTTGAAATCCTCCACCTTTTCCTTTTCAAATCGCTGCAGCTCATTCCGCATCAGCCTTCCCATATCCTCAAACAACAGCCTCGCCTGATGGACCTTGCGTTCCGCATCGGCCACATCGGCATTGACCTGATTTAGGCGGTCCTGCTGTGTCTTTCCTTGCCGGAGAAGCTTCTCTTGCGTATGCTTGCGTTTTTGCATTTCCGACTCGGCTGCATGCCAGCTGTGGAACGCTTTCTGCCGCTGAGAGAAGGCTGTCTTAACACTTCCAATCAGACGGAGATATTCGTCGATGGTGATTCCGAGCGTGAGGACATCCTGCTGGGCCTGGCGCTCATACAGTTCCTTTATGCGCAACTGTAGGTCTGAAAGTCCGTCAAGAGGGGATGAGAGGGCGGGAGATAGTTCAACAGCAGCCAGCGCATGGAGGGATGCCGAAAAGTCCCCGGCAGCTTCTGCTAGCCCCTTCCGTTGTGCAACTACAGTGTCAATGGATTTCATCAGAGCTTTCAGCTGATTCTCTAAGGCGTCCAAGTAAATCTTTCGATCGTGGAACCACTAAGGTGATGGTTAACCTGCCGACTCCACAAGACCTAATGAAGGCGGACTTACATCATCATGCTCAACAAACTTGGACCCTCCACCCACATTGATACCGAAGGAGCTAAACATACCCTTGCTCTGGCCCAGATCCGGCTCCCTATTCTCCTTGTTCTTGATATCTAAATTAAAAGTTTCGCTCTCGAGGAAAATTTTCAGGTCTCCGTCATGTTGAAGGATAGGATGCGCGGCAATTTTGTTAAGCATGCGCTCCAGTGCGGCCCTTCTGGATTCAACGAAATTAGTATCGAAACGGCCAACTGCCTGCTTCTCCGGAGGAGGAGGGACAACAACCCCAGGGTTGTTGTTATGCATTGAATTGTAAAGCCAAAGAAAGTCACGGTATCGGCGACTGACGGCAAACTCGGGCTGGCGATAGGCCTTAGAAGTTGTCTGGATCCAGTTTCAGCATATCAAAGCAGCTCAAACTCGTAAGCACAGACGGTCTACCTTAGTTCGGACTTGATAAACAATATGACTACTCGTTAGATCTCCCACTTTGTGCGGGTCACCGACAGTAATCTCAAAATTCGGTTTCGCTGCCTTCTCGATACTGATACTAGGCTCCGATTGCCTCTTTGAGCTGTCCGCGTCGCTTGGTGGTTGTACAGGGGGAGGGTTCCTAAAACCCGCCCCGTCTTCTTCAAGGTTCACAGAATCGACCATACCAGCACCACTAGACGTCTGAGACGCAGAAGATGTGGGCCGAACATTGCGCCCAGCAAATGCTTCCTTCTGAGGCGGTACAGGTGCTTGCTCGACCGCTGCAGGACTAGTTTCGTCGGCTTTGTCCCCGAGCGGGCCTAGCGGATCCAGGGTATCGTCAACTGCTTCCAATTTTGTCGCATGTGCGCTTATCTTGCGGACACCTCGCGGGCCGCGCCGTACGGGAGAACGAGGACTGGTCGAAGTGGTTTGTTGTGACGATTGTTCCCGGGCTGCGGGATGATGCGGTTAGGAGGTGGGCTGTTATAGGGATCTAGATTCTGGAAGGAACGCACTGGCATCTTCGTTTTCTGGTCTTGACGTACCGTGGTTGCCGGCGGACTGCGAAGGAACGTCTATACTTCGGGTTAGATATGTCGAATATGATGCGCTTGTATTGTTCGTGATTGCCTGCTTACCGCCCCACGGGGAGTCACCTGCGTCCAGATCCATGAGGGAATGATTGGGTGGGATTGCAATTGGTGGTGGAAGATTAAAGGGCGTGAATATTAATTGAAAATCGACAAGAAATCGTCGGTGGGGGGGGAATGAGGGAAATCGAGGTGATGTCCTGAGAGGAAGGCAGTTGATGTTGCTGGAGTCGGAGAAGCGACTAGTAAGTTTAAGTTGGACAGATGATCCGCGCCGTCACTGGGAAAAGGCCAACTTCGTCACCCGCCGGATTAGGGCTGCCTTCTCCCCCGCTCTGTCAATGCCTGAATCCACCTTTTTAGCTCCGTACATGTCAATTTAGATTTCATAGTTGGTATGGATGTACGATTCAATGTCTCGAAAGGGGATGCAATTGTGTTAGGTAATCAGCTATGTTAGCCTAGTTACTAACTACTAGTAACTAGTATGTAGTATGTAACGGGAGCTACTGCCAGGTGGTTGGGATATATTTAAGCATGGTTTTCCATATGCACATACTATGCATGCATCCCCCTCTATGCATTCTCGTCGACAGAAAGACTACTACTCCCTCGACAGGGATAAGATGCAGCAAAAACCGAGCTCCAATGTATATTCCAGTATGGGCTTATAAATCCTATAACGCTCTTTCACTACATATAGTTTCTTTACCCAACTTATCAAATCATCATCATAATGGTGGTATCTTCAAAATATAGCGTCTCAACTTAGTCGACTCGGACACGACTTCCCCAGGGTCCTCAATGACGGAAATCAAGCCCTTTGCATTAAGAACTCATCTATTCCTTAACCCATGGAATACCAAGTTTGTGCATCTCCACAGCAAGCTGGAACAGATAATCCAAACTTTCACACTGGGTCTTGGCTTTGGCAACATTATCTCCCCAGACGTAACTACACTACATGTTAGATTCGCACAACCGCCAAAAGAGGGATTGATCATCACTTACATTCCGTGTCTTCTCACAAGAACAGCGCAGGTGTCGGGGTTCTCCTCCATGGCCTTCTCCAAGCTTCCGGTGAGATCCTCCTCGAAGGCGGTGTTCTCAATAATCGGTATTCTCAGGGTATCAAAGAAACCCAACATGCCCTTGCCCTTGCCGCGAGGAATACCCTTGATCTGTTCAATGTTACTGATTTCGAAGTAGCCTCCGGGGCCCTTCTCACGCTCCACTAGAAGCGTCACCAAGACGGCCCATTGAGAGTGAGTGTGGATGCAGCAGCCAGCACCACGCTCAAAGGCCGCCAGGAACAGAGGAGTGCAGGCCGATGGCTTCAGGTCGAGTGGCTTGCGGATATATTTGCGCTCGGAGGGGGGATATTTGGGAGTGGGGAATTGGAGAACGAAGATGTTCTCTGGCTTCATTAATTCCTTCTGCACACCGGACGGCGCAATAAAGATGTGGTCATCGCGTCGAATGGAAGTCTACACTGGGTCAGTTTACATTGACTATTTCAACAACCGATACGAAATCGATCGCTTACGCCACCACCAGTGCCAGTGACCCATCCCCAGTTATAGAATTTGCGACAAAGTTCAGGGATCAAGTTGGAGGGGTGCTCGGGGTCGGTAGATTGGACCAAATGGTCATTGTTATTGCTCTCGACCTGTTGGGCCATGACGTGCTGACTGGTCAAGTGGGGTTTCAAAGGACGGGATGGATAGATTGGAGATGTCAGAGATAGACAAAGAAGGAGAAATGAACAAAGGGCCCTTGACTCAGATTGAAGAGGTAAGAGAATTGGAGTTGACACTCAGAACA
This sequence comes from Aspergillus caelatus, assembly GCF_009193585.1. NCBI lineage: Eukaryota > Fungi > Ascomycota > Eurotiomycetes > Eurotiales > Aspergillaceae > Aspergillus > Aspergillus caelatus. Next base: position 51,577 of record NW_022475288.1, read on the forward strand.
ATGTGGTCTGAAGTTTTGCAAAACAAGTGAGAAGGGGAAAAGAATGTCGGCGGGGAGAGGGGCAGCTTGAAGAACTCCATTTTTTTTTTTCTGGATATGGATAAATGAACTAGTAGCGGGAAGGAGATCGCGCAATCGGCATTTACAAGGATAGTAGACGTGATGTTTGGTTATTCCAAAAATTAAGAAAAGAAAACAAAAACAAAAACAAGAAAGAAAGAATATATTTATGTTAATTTTATTTTTTAATTGAGTGGATTGATTTCTCTCATTTGAGATGGTGACCAATATGAAAGGATGGAATAAATGGTTATGATGTACTACCAATGATATACAGTGACGCTAAGACCGTGACTACCAGGAAAAGAATGACGAGAGAGAAAAAAAGCAATGAAACGGTTCTTAGAATCAGTGGACACTGGACAGAACATTGGAGAATCTGTCACTAACCCTGTTTGGGCTGGTGGAACTTTACCCCAAGGGGCAAGCGGCAGCGGAAGAGGCCAGATTGAACTTAAGCTACCTTCCCAGCTTCATATAATCAACCTCCCCGACACTGGTCTTCTCTTTCTCCTCTTCTCTCTCTTCTTCCTTCCGTCGTGCGGTTAGTTTGTGGTACGCTCTCATCTTGACACTCTTTACCCCCTCCAACCTCTACGGAGGATCAATTGCTTGAACGTTTACTTATTTGTTTCTTTCTTTCCTAAAGCTACTACCGAGTCGGGATTCTTAGTTTGAGCGCCCGCTATAATTCATCATGCGTTTCAACGCAGCTGTTGCCTCCGCTTTGGTTTCTTCGGCCACTCTCATGGGCTATGCTCATGCTGAGGAGGCTGAGAAGAACCCCGAAGCTGCCTCTGTTGTAGAGAAGCCGACTTTCACCGTAAGTTATCCCCCGGTGTTTGTGCGCCCCGTCCCTGCGCGGCTTGCTGACAGCGCCTAGCCTACCACCCTCAAAGCTCCCTTCCTCGAGCAATTCACCGATGACTGGGAATCTCGGTGGACACCATCCCATGCGAAGAAGGATGACTCCCAAACGGAAGAGGACTGGGCCTATGTCGGTGAATGGTCCGTTGAGGAACCCACGGTCTTTAAGGGCATCGACGGAGACAAGGGTCTCGTCGTGAAGAACCCTGCTGCCCACCACGCTATCTCGGCGAAATTCCCCAAGAAGATTGATAACAAGGGCAAGACCTTGGTTGTTCAATATGAGGTCAAGCCGCAGAGTAAGCTTTGTCTCCACACAGCTTTTAAGCCTTCAGTGTCTAATCTACATCGTGGCAGACTCCCTCGTTTGCGGTGGTGCCTACCTCAAGCTCCTTCAGGAGAACAAGAAGCTCCACGCCGAGGAGTTCTCTAACGCCACCCCCTATGTGATCATGTTCGGTCCCGACAAGTGCGGTGCTACCAACAAGGTACGTTCTAGGAAATACTTCTACGCCACCTCTCTCTGAGTTGCGACTCATATATATCATCAGGTCCATTTCATCTTCCGCCACAAGAACCCCAAGACTGGCGAGTACGAGGAGAAGCACCTCAAGGCTCCTCCTGCTGCTCGCACCAACAAGGTCACTTCCTTGTACACCTTGATTGTCCGTCCCGACCAGTCTTTTCAGATCCTCATTGATGGTGAGGCCGTCAAGAACGGCACCTTGCTTGAGGACTTCAACCCTCCTGTCAACCCCGAGAAGGAGATCGATGACCCCAAGGATAAGAAGCCCGCCGACTGGGTTGACGATGTGAAGATTCCTGACCCTGAGGCCACCAAGCCTGAGGACTGGGATGAGGAAGCTCCCTACGAGATTGTTGACGAGGAAGCCACCAAGCCCGAGGACTGGCTTGAGGAGGAGCCCACCAGCATCCCCGACCCCGAGGCCGAGAAGCCTGAGGACTGGGATGATGAGGAGGATGGTGATTGGATTCCCCCCACTGTTCCCAACCCTAAGTGCAATGACGTCTCTGGATGTGGCCCCTGGAGCCCTCCGATGAAGAAGAACCCTGCCTACAAGGGCAAGTGGACTGCTCCTATGATCGACAACCCCGCCTACAAGGGCCCCTGGGCTCCCCGCAAGATCGCCAACCCGGCTTACTTCGAAGATAAGACCCCCTCCAACTTCGAGCCTATGGGCGCTGTGAGTATCTCTCCTATGGTTCTTTGTGTCTCGTATAGCTAATATTCCCTAGATTGGCTTTGAAATCTGGACTATGCAGAACGACATCCTGTTCGACAACATCTACATTGGCCACTCCGCCGAGGATGCTGAGCAGCTCCGCAAGGAGACCTTCGATGTCAAGCACCCCGTCGAAGTTGCCGAGGAGGAGGCCTCCAAGCCCAAGAAGGAGGAGACTGCTCCTGCCACCAGTGTTAGCTTCAAGGAAGACCCCGTCACTTTCGTCCGTGAGAAGGTCGACCACTTTGTTGGACTTGCCAAGCAGGACCCTGTGAATGCCGTTAAGCAAGCTCCTGAGGTCGCCGGTACTTTGGGAGCCCTGGTTCTCTCGATGGTCCTCATCATCGTGGGCGCCATCAAGGCCAGCACCCCCGCCCCTGCCCCTGTTAAGAAGGGCAAGGAGGCTGCAGGCGCTGCCAAGGAGAAGGCCAGCGAGGCTGTCAGCAGCTCTGCGGACACAGGCAAGGGCGGCGCTAGCAAGCGTACCACCCGTTCTTCTGCTCAGTAAAATTGTGCTATGATACCCGAGAGAGTGTGAGGACGAGCGTAGGAAGAAGCAAATAAAGTTAAACCCAGAAATTTTCAATTTTGATATCATACCCGACGTGTATTGCACGTTCAACCAGCGGTCTCCTGTGGTAAACGTTGAGGGAATCATACCACTTTTGATGAGATATGAGAGCATACAGATGGGGAACTGTTTCTGCTGGAGCTTGTAAAGTAGCCTTGTTCTTTAGCTTGAAAATCGTTACGGCTATCCCCAAAATATTCGCCGAATTTTCTTGTCTTTCGAATTAGGAATTCATAGGCCTTTTCGCCTCATCGTATACAAGTGCCTATGAACAATCAAGCTAAGACTTAGCACGGTTTCCTTTGTAGCAGTATAACAATTTGAAGCTGAGGGTCAATCCTTGATTTTTTATTCTCAAGATAGCAACCGGCCTTCTACCCTGCCTATGTTACAAAGAGATCCTGTGTCCAACAACGTCCCTAGCTGCTCTATGCTAAAATAAGTATACTTGGAACAGTATGCACATCACTGGCCATTGGAAAGAAGAAGATAGTCCGAATTATAAACGAAGAGAAAAAAAAAATATAATAATGGCTCCATGATGTTAGGCCTGATGAGATTAACTTCTTCATCACCAGACAACTTGAAAAACTTGGCTAACAATTGGGCTTGTGAGCTAGGCAAAGAGATACTTGATTGATAATACATATAGCGATGCTGATGGGTCAATAGACGTTTTCCGCAAGGTATCTGCATACGTTGAAGAATGAGTACTACTGAACATTCATACGGGTTATAAGATCAATCTACGTTTTATTCTCTCCATCCACTTCTTCTTCTCTTCGTCTTGTGGCGATTTCCAGAATTGAAATGATAGACTGAGACGTTTAATTCTGAATCTGGAAACCAGCAGACAGTGTCGAATGGTCTCCGGCAACCAAACACTATAGAATCATACTCCGCGGGGAAATCCATACTAGTACGATTAAACTTCTTTTGTCTGGTTGCATTGAATTCGGCAAGTAGCTCCTGATTGGAGGTAATGATTGGCCCGCAGCGCCGAGCAGCGTTATCGGTTGCCCTCGGCGATCGTATCGGGAAATCATCTGGGATCGATTCTCCAATACGGAGAACTTAGTACCGAACAGCATTTCTGTGGAAACTTCATGACTTTCGGATTCTAGATTCGGTCGAAAATACCGCCGCTTTGTGCTTTTTGAGCAGGTTGAGCCGTGGTCGGAGTAAGAAAGTGCGTACCCTGATCATCCCCAGAACAACTAAGCTTATTCACCATTGCGATAGCCAAATGAAAGTCATTTGAACAGGGGAATATATAGTACTAAACTGTTCAGTATGCATATATCCTCCCTCCAAAACAATTCTCAACACGAAGCTCAGTTGGACTTAGGATAGGAAGATTGCTGAAATACTCCATCTTCATCTCAATACCCTCCTAGAAATTATGATGGCGTTCTGATAGAGTTCGAGAGCTTTTAGCATGTATGCCGTTTAGAGACCAAACAACTGTCACATGGACTGTCATATTGCAGGAAGCTGAGCTGCAAAAGGTGCTCGGCGAGTAATCCGGGTGGGGGGTTGGTGCGTGCTCGGTGCGTGACCCGAAGTGCTCGGGAGCTCTCACGTGCAGCTCCTACAAAAGCGGCACCCGTATCGGACAGTCGGGGTATACTAGTATCATTCCTCTCCTCCTTGCTAACTGATTACTATTTATCACCTCTTCCCCCCCCTCAGTAGTCTATACTTTCATGCATCATCTTGCCCATTAATTGCTCCTCATTTTCTTTCTTCTCTACCTGTATATCCTCTTTTGATCTCTCTGTCACTATGGCCGCCCGCCGGTCTATTGCCCGTTCTCTCCCCACACTCCGTGCTGCGTCTCCCCGCACGAGTCTTGCCAACGCATCGTCTGCCAGGTCAGCAACATCACGTTCTCTAATGACTGCCTCGATGTCTTCTTCTTCAGCTCTTGCTCGTCGAGCTTCTTCTGTAACTTCTTCCTCTCCCGCTTCCAACGTTGCTGCGCGCAGACTGCACGCCACCGCCCGCCAAATGACCCCCGCAACTACTTCCGCGGCTACTACCGCTACCGAGTACCCGACGGACCACAAGCAGATTGCGAACCCAATTGATACGGCCAACTTTCTGGACAACGAATTTGTTGCCTCTAAGGCTACGACTTGGATTGACCTCCATGACCCCGCAACCAACAACCTCGTCACTAGAGTCCCCCAAAGTACAGATGAGGAATTGCGGGCGGCAGTTGAGTCCGCCGAGAAGGCATTCCCAGCATGGCGGGCAATGAGCGTGATTGCCAGGCAGCAGATCATGTTCAAGTTCGTCAGTCTGATTCGTGCCAACTGGGACCGTCTCGCTGCGTCTATCACTCTCGAACAGGGCAAGACTTTTGCCGATGCCAAAGGTGATGTTCTCCGTGGCTTACAGGTTGCTGAGACCGCCTGTGGCATCACTACGCAGCTTACAGGAGAAGTGCTGGAAGTTGCTAAAGATATGGAGACCAGGAGCTACAGGGAGCCCCTGGGTGTTGTCGCAGCTATTTGCCCCTTCAGTAAGCGCCCCCTTGCATCATGGAGGATCCACCGCTCTTCTCTCCGAGGCTAACCGCTCCCCGCAGACTTCCCCGCAATGATTCCTCTTTGGTGCATCCCCATTGCTACCATCACCGGTAATTGTCTGATCCTTAAGCCGTCGGAGCGGGACCCTGGCGCTGCCATGATCTTGGCGGAGCTGGCTAAGGAGGCTGGCTTCCCCGCCGGTGTCGTCAACATCGTCCATGGTTCCGCGAGGACTGTTGACTTCATCATCGATGAGCCTGCCATCAAGGCGATCAGCTTTGTCGGTAGCAACCGTGCTGGCGAGTACATCTACACTCGGGGTTCTGCCAATGGCAAGCGTGTCCAGGCCAATCTGGGAGCCAAGAACCATGCCGCTGTCCTTCCCGACTGCAACAAGAACCACACCTTGAATGCTATCGTGGGAGCAGCTTTTGGTGCTGCTGGCCAGCGCTGCATGGCTTTGAGCACTGTGGTCATGGTTGGCGAGACCGAGGAATGGCTTCCTGAAATCGCCGAGCGTGCCAAGGCATTGAATGTCAACGGCGGATTTGAAGAGGGAGCCGATCTCGGCCCTGTTATTAGCCCTGAGAGCAAGAAGCGCATCGAAGATTTGATTGCCAGTGCAGAGAAAGAGGGCGCAAAGATCCTTCTGGACGGAAGGGGCTACAAGCCTGAGAAGTACCCCAACGGCAACTTTGTAAGTGAACCATTTCTCCACTTCACGGATGATGACGCCATTGCTGACATACCGTGCTTTTCAAGGTCGGTCCTACTATCATCACCGGTGTCACCCCTGAGATGACCTGCTACAAGGAAGAAATCTTCGGTCCTGTTCTGGTCTGTCTTAGCGTCCCTACTCTTGAGGATGCCATCGACCTCATCAACAAGAATGAATACGGCAACGGAGCTGCCATCTTCACTTGCTCCGGTTCTACTGCGTCACGTTTCCAGAAGGACATTGAGGCCGGACAAGTTGGCATCAATGTCCCCATCCCGGTCCCTCTCCCCATGTTCTCCTTCACTGGAAACAAGAAGAGTATTGCCGGCGGTGGAGCTAATACATTCTACGGCAAGCCTGGCTTGCAGTTCTACACTCAGCAGAAGACTGTGACGAGCTTGTGGCGGAGTGAGGATGCCGTCAGCACCAAGGCGCATGTTGTGATGCCCACTCACCACTAAATTGACCGTGAAGTACCAAAATAATGAAGTCTATTGAGTTTCAGGGGTTCTTTTGATGATACTTGTTCTCTTTTGAAGGAAAATTGTCACTGTCCTTCTATTCACATTTCGGCGATGAAGATACTATAAATATACCCTAAGGAATGCGGGTACTTGGTCTGCAATTACAGGCCAGTAGTACTCCAATCAGTGCCTGCCTTGCGGGATACTGGGCAGAATGATATCAATGCCATTACTTTGTACCACTGAGACTTTTGTACACTACAGTAGTGAACCAGTTAAGGATGTATGTGACTGTCTATTCCTTTTGGCAGGTACAGCTGTGGCTGATGTTCATGTGGAAGGGGATTAAACCCACGTCTCGGAGCCAAGTCCGATTTAGTCTGGACAATTGAAGGCTAATAATAAGGAAATTTATTCAACGCTAATGCAAATGATATCTACTATTCCCTGCGCTTGATGAAGGTGTACACAAAGCGGGCCATTTCATATTTGCCGTCCTTGGCAACGACAACACGGCGAGTGTAGTAGCGCTTTCCATCGATCACTTCGAAGCCCCAGATCTAAGGAGTCCAGGTTAGTATCTGCAATGATCTCGCACCAATGCGAAGGTATACGGAGCAGGGAGTACGCACTTGCTCAGCAGTCCAGCCACCGTTGCTGTCCAGGTTCTGCACAAAGCTCTGGAGGAAAAGACTCTCGCCCTCACCATATTCTTCACCAACGTTGTCGGCAACGAAGCCCTCAGTATCCGTTCCATCAGCCAGAACCTCGCCCTTCAAAAACTTCTTCACTTTCTCGTCATCGGTCTTGGTAGCAATTTCCACGTTAGGGCGGAACTTTCCATCGTCGCCCTTCGAGCCCCGAATCAAGCGGGATTGGCCTCTGACTTTGCCAAAGACGTGGTCATCATGCTCCCGTCCTTCCCAATCGGTGATACGGTGTTCGGTTGTGCCGGGGATACCTCCGGTGACCGTTTGGTCGATGTTGACGTGCAGGACCTTGGGGTCCTTCTCGTCGGCGTATTGGTGGACCGTGAGGGTGACGGTTGCGATGTTCAGAGCCTTACGCTTCATCCAGCCCATTCCTTGCTATTCACGACAACGTCAGCAGTTTGCTTTAGTCAAGGCTAGTTTTGTCTTTGCTTGTGGGTAACTTACCAGGGCCAGAATGGGCTCAGTGGGGTTGGAGAGGGTTTTGTCCTAAGAACGTATAAGAGTTGAGGCCTATCACGGCGAAAGTCTCCTTGAACTCTGAGTGTCCAAGAATTAGATTAGAAGGGTTTCTACATACCATCGTCCACTCTCCACTGAGGTCCTTGATAGTGATGTCTGCGGGGGCAGCCATGGTGATGCGGGGTAGGTTAGATAAGAGATAGGAGGAGTATACAAATCGATTTTAAAAAAAAGAAAAGATGGAGGTTAGCAGCAGTTAGTGCAAAGGAGGAGGATGCAGATAATAAGGATGAGAGGGAACTACTGGGGTAGTGAGAGGATATAAGGAGAGGGTGTTTAAATAGATTGAAGTCAGGGAAAGAGCAAGTCAAGTCACATTCATGTGCCTTTCCGGGCAGTTCCAGTCACGTCCTCCACAAAATACCGGATTAGGCATGACCTGCCCAGATTGTCAACCTCCGAGGCTGTAACCACGTGCATGTGTTCCCCTTCTACTACTACTAGTACGTTAATATAACATCTCGACGCCATGGCTGTTAACCCCCTACTGGTTGTCCTATGATGGTCAAGGAACCTGCTTGGCGCCAAATGCCAAACCAACGTTGAAACACAAATGCCTGTTTCAGCACGGAACGTCCCATAGGGTGGTGTCTTCGACTATCTGCATTTTTAATGGAGATATGACACAATCATCAAATCATGTGAAGTTGGAATGTCACCATAGTCATTACGTATTTGCGCATGCACTCCCTATATTGAAGACAAATTAATGAATGGGCCTCATTTGTTAATCGAATGGTTCAATGCCTCAGGCCCAAAAGGGCAATTGCCCCTTTCACGTGCCAACGCGGAGACCCACCGCAATTCGTCGTCGTTCCCATAGTTTACACTTAGTTTACAAGGAGTCCTTCCGAGATGCTCCAACCAAACACTCTGCACCCAGATCATGGCTTTCAATAAGAAATATGCGGGGCTTCCGGATCTGGTAAATTAATTCTTCCTCACGCGAGTATCGCCATGCTTGCATGTTTACCGTGTTTCTAACCACAATGGCTTTGGACATAGGACCTCGCGCCCGATATCTACGAGACCCCCGATTTGACCGATGAAGCGTCCACTGTACCGGTTAGCCACCACATCTGAACTACTAACATATGGAGTTGTCCTCTGACCATGTAACTATATAACTATCATATTCAGACTGCAACAATCCGGACCAATTCCAATTCAGATGATGATGCTGGCTCCAACCCCGATATTGACCGCCAAGGCATCAATGCGGACGAGGCGCGCGCTCACTTCCTCGGTGCTACCGTTGATGCGCGCGAAGTCAATTTCTCCGACAGTATCGCTACGAAACGGAAAGCGTATCGGAGCAAGAGTCGCCGACGCCAGAGAGACGAGAATGGTTTGGAAGAAGTAGGGGACCTCAGCGATAGCGAAGATGAAGGTTTGGACAGAAGACTTGCTCGCCTTCGCAGAGAAGTGGAGGAATTGAAGGATGAAATGGCTTCCCGCCAAACTGGATCAGGGTCCAATGAAACCCAGGCAGAGTACAAGGAAGGACTGGACGACGGAGTGCTAGAGTTGAGTCGGGCGTTGGATAATCTCTATGCCTCCTCCCGAAGCACATCCGGACCGCACTCGGCAGCCGCGATACTATCCAAGAAGATCTCTGAAACAGCCCCCGATGACCCGGACAAGCCCGATGGACCAAGTGAGAAGGCGGAGAAAAAGACAACTCCCCCTAATGCTCCATCTTCCGGTGTTCTGGCGCACGCTGCGGCCTTTGACGGCCGGCTGGCGCTTGTCGAGGCTGCGATGGGCATCTCCAGCTCCTCGAACCCCTTCATCGCTGATGGGAGCTCGGATGTACCACTCCAGCCCGTCTTACCGGCTCTAGACCACCTTACATCCCGTCTGACCACTCTAATGAACATCCTCGTCGGTCCGGCTCCTGTCTCGGCGGTCCCAACAATAGGTTCCGCTCCACCTTCGACGACAGTGTCGACACCTCATCTCGAAAATCTGTCGACCCGTGTGAGAAAGCTAACCGCCGACACCGAAGCCCTCGCATCCGCACGCAAGCGCGCTGTCGAAGCCGCCAAGGCCGCGCAAAATGCCCGCATCGCCTCCGCAGCTCTCGAACCCTCCGACATGTCCGTGTCCTCCTCATCCGCCACAGAGGTCGACCCCGCAGCGACCCAACGTGATGAGCAAGCCACGAAGATCCAAGCTCTCTACGCCACACTCCCAACCATCCAATCCCTCCACCCTATTCTTCCAAGCGTCCTGGAACGACTTCGCTCCCTCCGCGCCATCCACGCAGGCGCCGCTCAAGCCTCCGAATCCCTTGATGAGCTGGAACGACGCCAAGCAGATATGGCGCGGGAGATCGACCAATGGCGCGAGGGGCTGCATGTTGTCGAAGAAAGGATGAACCAGGGAGAGGCGGCTCTGAAGAGCAATATCGCGCTTGTTGAGCCCTGGGTGCGTGATCTGGAGGGTAGATTGGATCGGTTGGAAAGTAAGGAGGCATGATTGGTTGGGGCTTTGTTTGGAATGATGGAAATACCCAAGTTTTGCTTTAGGATTTTTCTAATGTTCATATTTGCATATAAAGCTGGCGGTATGCTTGCTGTACACCCTTGTCTCGCTCTAGATGTATTGCATTGTTGGTCGAATGGTATTTAGAGAATTCGGTCCACACATCGCTTTGACATATACGCTTTTAGCGCAAATACCCGCGCTAACTGCTACATTTCTAAGCAATAAGATGCGAAATAGAACACATATACTCTAATAATTTCACACTAATCAAAATAAGTACAGTACAATAAACCCCCCCAAAAAAAAAACACCCTAAACAGGAACCCGCCCCAGAATCTTAATCTTCGGATTCATCCTCAGCTCAACCCACCAACCCCGAGTAACAGCCCGACGAGCAAACTCCCGGCCAGCTCTCCAAACCCGAGCCCCATCTTCACCGACAAACTTCGTCAGAACCCGCTCCTCAACTACACCCATGGCCTCTTCACCAGGCCGAACGATCCTCAGCCCCGCGAACCCGTCAATAACATCCACAACTTCCCAATAATCTGGTCCAGAGAGAGATCGGACCTTCGCTTCTTCTTCTCCGGGTTCGATGAGGATGTAGTCGAACTGAGTCCAGAAGGAAGATGTGGCTTTGAGGGTTTCGTTTTCGGTTTTGTCGTATGTCCAGGTCGGGGTTGCATTGTCTGGTTGATTAGGCATTTCGAGGAACCGCGTGACGCCTGTTTGGCAGGCGAGGTTGCCTAGGTGGACGGAGATGATGGGTTTGGTGCTGTGGGCGTGGCTGTGGAGGGATTGGAGGGCGTGTGCACCTGGGTAGTTTGCGGAGGAGGCGGGGAGGAGGATGAAAGTTGAGCAGAGGAATGAGGCGAGGGTTGATAGGATCATGGCCAAAGAGAGAAGACGGTAGAGGAGGGATTTGGTCCGGTGTGTCCAGATGTAGGATGCTCCCAGGGCGGAGGCGGTGGTTAGTGAGGGGATAGTGTAAACGATGAAACGCCATTCTTTGTGAGGTTGGATGCTGTAGATTGCTATGAAGGTAAGTGATGGGATAAGCAGGTATGCTGCTGCGGATCGGGTTGATGGCTGGAATAGGGCGACTGGAAGCCCGACCAGATAGACTAAGGGGTTTAGTAGGAGGCGAGGGATGGCGTTGGTGAAGTAGAAGTGCCATGGATGCGTGCCCCAGGCAGATGATTGACCGTGGATGACATTGAATATGAAGGCTTCTAGCTCTGGCCATAGGGGATACTTTTGCCAGAAGAATGAATCCACAAGTACGGTAGATCCTAAGCCAAGGAGCAGGCCGAGTAGCCCGGCTGGGATTATCTCACGCTGGATGCCAATGCGTCCTGTAAGGAAAAGAAAGATGGTGTTGGTGGCAAGGAAGAGGGCCAGTTCCGAGCGGAAGATAATACCAGCCATGGTCAACAGGCACAGAGATAACCGACACCGGTTTCTATACGTCTTGGAGGTTGCTGATTGGGAATGATCCTGGAGGAGGTATCGCAGCGCTAGCGTAGATAACCCGAAAGCAAACATGTTGGACAGTGCCCGCGATGCATAGTAGAGGACATGGAATTGGCTTGCCTGGTAAAGCAAGTACCAGATCGCGGTAGTCTTTCCGAAAGCTCGTCGCAATCCGGATGCGAAGGAGAGCAAAGACAGAGCATTGAACAGGCCCAGAATGGCTCGTGCTGAGGTTACCCCGTTAGTCCAAGCGTTACAAAGCAGCTATACGAAGGCTTTAATACCGAGCAGTTGCCTATCAATCGTGTCATTCAACCAGATGAATGGCTGCGAGAATGCAGACAAAACGGCAGCTCCGACAAATGTCCGGGGCACAGCACCGGGGAAGGTGAAATGATCATAATTGGCGCGTAGAGCCTCAGCAACATGTTGAGTAGGGATGCCATATGTGAGAATATCATGAATGGCTTGAACATGGAAAGACTCCTCTACCTTGGTGTAGGGAGCCAGGTAAAGGTGGAGGAGTATGAGGGCTGGGATGGCGCCAAGAAGGAGTATGAAAGCTGATGGGAACAGTAGAGATTAGTAATAATTATATCGATGGGTGTTAAAACAAATCCTACCAGCATCAGCTTTCCCCATTGTGCCGCAATTGGAATTGGAGTTGTTGGTTAGAATAGAAGCATACGTAGACCAACTTAATCAGGCAGAAAACCGGGGACACTTTCCGGGAGCATTTAAATCACAGGCTGTTTATTAACGTCCTATCTGATAGCAGGTTAATCACAAAGGCGGATACAAAAGTTATAGCGAGAAGGTAGTTAGTTAGTTAGTTAGTAAACATAATTCAGTGCTTTCTAAGAGATCAAAGGACCCTCTTTAGTCGCGTTACTGCTAACTAAAGTACTATATCATATCAATAAATCCAGTCTTGGCTCCACGTTCCGTGTCCGCGGAACAAGCCATTTATCGTTATCGACGGACCAAAGACACCTCTCACCCTTTCTCCAAACCCACTCCGCAACCAACACACCAACACCACACTCCAAAATGTTCCTCTTCGGCCTCGGGCGCCTCGTCTACGTCGCCGTCCTAATAACAAATGCAATCGCAATCCTAAGCGAAGACCGCTTCCTCGCCAGAAGTACGTCGAGCCGATTACCTCTCTTTCCCCCCCTCCCTCCTCACAAGCAAAAGCGACCTCCCAGCTAATCAAGTAACCTCTATACAGTCGGATGGGGTCGCAGTCAAGCTGACCCTGCCTTCGGCACATCATACGACAGTACCAGTGTCAAGGCTAAAACGGTAGATCTGATCGCCAGTGTGCGGACTGTTATGCGAAGTATGTTGTCGATGTCCTACCTATCTATCTACCTGGCTGCCTGGCTAGGTGGTCTTTGTCTGGGATCATCTATATACATGATTTGGATCGAGTGTTAATGGTTTATCTGCGCGCTAGTACCCCTTATCGTCATAAACACTATAATTATTGTATATTCGATTATCCTCGGTTGAGCGACTGGTGCCTTTGTTTTGATTTCCTGCGGAGTATTTTTTTTTTTTCTTGATTGATTCTATTGCCGAGCGATCGACCGCACACCCTGCGAGCTAGCTAGAGGGAATGCAGTACTTACCGAAACACCCCATATCTCGAACTTCTCTGAATATCAAGTGCAGCGTTTGCCTTCACTGCCTGCTGCGGAGAGAAACGATGCACGAGCGCACGAGTCGCATGCAATGAAGCATATATGGATTTTTGGTAGCTGGGCAATGGAGGAGATTGCGGCGAACTGCACTCGAGAATGGGGCGGTTTCTGCTCCTGGTTGGCTGGGATGGGACGTTTGTGGCCTGGAAGTGGTGTTCTCGCATTGCAATGTGACTGACTATATGAGTAAATGGTTGTTTCTATAGAATATTTCTTTTCTTCTTTTACTGGGGTTTAGCGTGAAAATATGGATGTCCTGGAAAAGCTTCAAATGATACACTACATATGTATACCTGAATCCAAGTGGTTAGATGGTTTCGCTCGGCTCTTTGAAGGGCAATGAATATTCCACATCTAGTTTGCACCGAGATTCATGCACCGTGCTGGTTTCATACAACGCTGTCTATTTGTGTGGACATCCCCTGGAGTAATAGAACACGATATACATGGCGAAAGGATGGATGTGTGTGGCCCATCCTACCTACAGTACAGTAAAATGCTCTGCTGTTCTTTTCTTTTCAGAATTTGCACACCGTTCCCATAACCTGAACAGACCTGAACCCCTTGCCATAAATTGCCAGCTCATTTGAAAAGCAATGTCAAACAGAATGAACGCGCCAAACGCCTCGTTTGCCCAGCTATGTGACCCAGGCACGGGTATCACAAAGTTGATGAATCGAAAATATAGAGTGGTGGCTAAAACAACAAGCTAATAGATAGAATGCATCGTATGCGATAAGAAGCAAAAAAGCGCACGAAGGAGTAAAACATAACCGGTTCCTATGGTATCCTTGCCATAGGACGCGCGGGACTGTGAAATATGCCGCCGGAAGATCCATACAACCGGTATGAAGATAAAGGTGATGATACATCGAAATATGTACGGAAAACGCGCATTCTATGTGCAGAAAGATATCGCCGATACTTGTCGCCGAAATACCGGGACGAGAAGAAAGGCTCATGAAAGAATGCTAAATGACTTCTTCTTGAGACTGAAACTCCTCCATTTTCCATGGTGCCCGCTTCTGTCGTGTTTAGGGTCGTGTTTAGGATCTTTGAGTGTATCGCGCTCTTCGCCTAGTCCTGTATGCCTAGTATGTAAGCCATGAAACCCCGGAGATTGACCGTTGGGTAGTTGTTGCTGTGATTCGGAGGCCCCGTTTCTTGATGGTGGGTGTTCCGCAATAGGTGTTGCCGGAAGACCTGAGGATGGAACTCGATTCTCTTTATCTTTGCCAAGCCGATGGCTGAAGCTCTTGCTACCGCGCTTCAGACGGCTCAAGCCATGACTTGGCTTCTTGGTGTCATCGGGAGAATGCCGACGATCTTCCTCGGCCTTCGACGCCTTGCTCGCCTCGAGCGCAGCTCTGATTTCGGCATCCTCTCGTCGCTGTTCCCTGATTCTCGCTTCCTGTTCCTTCCGGCGTTGTTTCTCTTTTTCTTTCTCGCTTGCTTTTCGCTCCTTTTCCTCTTTGGCGCGTTCCTTTTTGAAATGAGAATCGCTCTTCTTCGGGCTGAGAGGAAGAGAATGCGTGTCCGGTATGGGGGGAACAGGCGGGATGCTAGATGCAGTAGTCGAAGGATCTGCGGATGCGCTTTCAGAGTCTGCATGTTCCGGGTGAGGGAACAAAGGAGGTGCAGTAGGGGCCCGTTGGAGATTGCTGAATCGGGCGGGTTCATTGGTCGAAGGTATCTGAGATGCGCTGTGAACATGGGCCAACCCTGGAGATAGGGGATGGCCATTCTGTTTTAAGATTGAGTCGTTTAAATCAGCGACGCCCGTGTTTAAGTCCAGGTTTTCCTGCTCTTGTTCTTTCATAACAGCCTCGAGCGTGGTCTCCTGATAAAATAGGACGTAGGCGCAGGCCAGACCTGGCCTGTCGCCAAAGAAATTACGGACATAGTTCTTGTCCACAGGCTCTACCATCTCATCGTCAAACAGCAACCATCCGCGATCCTGTGTTTTAATAATGGCGACATAGTGTCCATGATATGGCCCGCCACCAATATGTACCACCACTGCATATAGCTCGTACAAACGATCTGGGTCCTCCGCATCATCTGTCGTATTGAAAAGGCGAAGATGATAGGGATAGACAACTCTATGGAATAGCTTCTGAAGTCGTTGCAGGTCTTCGGTATATTTGAACCGTTTGAGGTGCAGAGCCAGAATCCGAGGCAGGCGCTTGATTTTCATCCTCTTTTCAGCCTCTTGAAGACCACCGCAGTTGTCGCAGTGGAACTTGTTTCTTTCGCAAAGCATCTCCTCTGCTGAGAACTTTCTCAAACACGACGTAACCGACGAGTGCTGTTCAAGATCTACCGACAGATCCAAGAAAACTTCGTCACGTTGCGAAACCTTCTCACAAGTTAAACACTGTGTTTCCGATGTCAGAGTCCCTTCAAATAATTCATGCACCCAGCGAGTAGTGTTGGGTGTTTTAGAGCCGGAGCTTCCCGATAGCTCAGTCGAGTCCGTGCCTTCAGCTGGGGGGAGACTCTTCTCTAATTCAGGTTGTTTAGATGCCTCTGCCTCCACGTTCGCAACAACTTCATTGAGAAGTAGGTTTAGGAATTCATGGGCGTCTTGGTGCATAGCAGTCCGAAACATTTCGTGTTCACGTCGGAGAACATCCAAGAAGTGCTGTGGTCGGATTATACCTATCCGCGACTGGCTTGCAACAACAGACTCGAAAAGGTCTTTCAATGACGTAAAGAGGGACTCTGACATTCCATAGCTGGTCGCGTTGTTCTTAGTCTCCAAGAGTGGTAGCGTTTGTAATGCCATTTTCTTCTTGTATTCGGGTGAGTCTTTGTCCTCTGGTTTTTGCGGCTGATTCGGAGGCGCTCCAGGGCGCTGGGCATTGGCAGCTTTCTGTTTCTCGGCCAGCGCCTCGGCTTCCAAGTTAGCGGCGAAGTTTTGATAGCGAAGAGTCTTTGCCAGCGCCGCTTCTAGACTCTCTATAGGTGTTCGGGTCGGGTAATTAACGACAGCCTCCCGAAAAGGAACGGAATAATATAGACACTGTAAGATCGAATTACAATAACTGGCGAGATAAGTGTCAGTAATGTGCACTTCTGAAACTGCAAGCTGCCCGAGGTCAGGTACACATCGACCTACCAGGTGTTACCGTACTAAAGATAGCAGACAACATTAGCACCATTATACATAGCATTCCAAGTACCGCGACACAGCCAAGACTCACATTTTCCATCCCAAAAAACTTGTCACTACCATCCTCGCGGATCGCACCCATATCCTGGAGCATCTTCTCTAAAGGGGTCACCGGGGGCACTGGTGGTTCTTTCTTCGCGGGAAGCGCCCCAACCGAGGGTGTGGGAGGTCCCTGGACAAATCGAGGATTAGCATTCAGTTGTCGTAGGGCAGATAGGAACATGGTCTGGCAGGGCTTTTCTTCTCGTCTCTTGTCTTTTTTCCTTTTTCCTTTTTTTCCCTTCTCTCTTTCCTTTCTTGCTTCTCTTGGTATGTCCTTCAACATACCATCAAGAAGAGACCATAGCACGATGGCGAAACGAGACAAAGGCCGGGAGGCAAACGAGGATAGAACCACTCACCACATCTCTGCGTAGACTCCTTAGAAACGACCCCATAATTGCCACAGAAGATCTTGACTCGCAATTTCAAGCTTCATCTGACGGTTTTAAAGAGAAGCCGACAGCAGGGCCGCTGGAGGGGCCGAACAGGCGTTGGTCAGACAACGCGCAAATGAATGAACGGACGATGCGACAGGCGGACAGGTAAGCGGCCAGGAGAAGAAAGGGACAATTGGATTGAATTTGGTAGATCTGATGGTAACCACTACGTAAGGTGACAAGGAACGGTGTGAGGCATAAGGTTTTCAAGGTCCGCAGAGCCGATGGAAGTGAAAGAAGCGCTGGAGAGTGTGAACAAGGAATGGGGCGGAATGTGAACGGGCGGCGGAATCGAGAGCTGTGGGGGCACCCCGTAAAGCACGCAGGGGAAATCCAGGCTAAGCTGGAACCTTAACAAGCGAGCAAACAAAGAGATCGATCAACGAATCTAGGTTCTAGAAATCTAGAAAGTAAAGAACCAAAAGACCATGTAAAGGGGAGGCGAAAGAGAAAGAGAGAGAGAGGGAGGGAGAGAGACACGAAGGGGGGTGTTGTGGAAAGAGGAGAGAGAATGAATGGGTCGGATATTGAAAATGGTAACTCAGATCGGTAAGGTAGTGACGGAGTTAAAGAACGAACGATTGATTACTGTTCAGCTTTATGACGGATGGTGCGCGGGCCCCAAGCCATTTGGGGCGACTTCGACGGGCGGACGTGTGGATTGGCGGTTGGGGAAAAATGAGGGGGGATCTTGAGGGATAAAATAAAACTCAATCTGTCTGGATTCTTCTTAGTAAAGTAAAGAGTTGTTGTTATTATTTCTGACCAGAATGCACAGCCATTATCCATCGTAACTGCACCTCTTCCCCATCCATTATCATTAAGGCAGGGAGTTTGAATCTGCTTTCATATTGGGTTCGGTACCTGAAAGTTCCTGTTCTGGAGGAGGCTTGTATGTATCGGAGTCGGTATTACTGGTTGTATGGGGCTTTGTCCGTACCGGTCGGGCTGTGTGTATCCATTGTATGTATGGATGTATGGATGTATGGATGTACCATATATCTGGCGGGAGGAACCAGTCATCTATGTATGGATTCACGGCTATCGATTCCTCTAGAACCATACAAAGAAAATTTTCACTGCAAAGGAACAAGGAAACACCGGTTAGAACATCTTAGTTTGCTCTTGACACAGTCTACAAAATGAAGGAACAACTTCCTTGGTTGCTATGGCCCCGTAACTAAATGTATGTAGGATGGTCTACAATCCCGACCCTCCTCCACAACCCATCAGCAAGAGAGTTTTCTAGAACCACAGGGACCTTGACACAATCATGGGTCAAGTGTTTCCTTTCGAAATAGGAACTATGATCGGGCAGAATCCGCCTTTTTTTAATTTTTGGTTGAGAAAGTTAAGTTCACCGTCATTGAAGCCCATGTCATGTATGGATGCCATGCGGCATTTTCAAACGCAAAAACCCAAACTCAATGAACGAGAAACTGTGTGGAGAGAACAGCTGGCCACCCCTTGGAACGCAAACCTCCGCTTAGAGCAAGCAAGTACTGTGCTACTAATAATAATGACTCGCATTATTACCGTCGCCAGGGTTGCATCGACATGAATCGGAGCGTTGATTACCAGGAATTTTATTCGTCACCAGCCCTTTGGCGATGGCTTGGCTCTCTTCCTTAAAAGACTTTTGCGGTTCTCTCTCTGCCTTGTACAACTGGGGAACCTGAGGGACCGAATCATCCGAAGGGTCATAATGTCATGCTCTGTCAGCCACCATGGATGATCTTTCGTGGTGTGACTGAAGACCCCAACGGCTTCATGGCGAAGGCACGGTTTGGTCCATAGTGAGCAAACGGGGGATAATTGTATGATATTAAGCTACCTCACCGCAGTGGGGGCGGGCCAGTGATGGAAGCGCTTTGTTCCTGGGCACCTCAACTAAAACCTAGGAATGGAAATAAGATCCCAGAACGTAGACTATGTGTATTTCCAATTTGGCTAGACTTAGTAGTAGTAGTAGTAGTAGTAGTAGTAGTAGTAGTAGAACTGCGATGGAATTGCAATCCTAGCCAGCCTGGTTGACCGCCCCATCGCAGAGAACCAGAATCTGGTTGTAATCTGGTTACTGTCTCTTTTATACATTACAGAACGGGTTTAACACATCCACGCGATACATCGGTAACATGTGGTATGTATTAGTATGGAATCACGCTACCGCAGAACCACGTGGAAGCAGCGGCCATGATAAGAATATTTACTTCTGTCCAATCGCATAATTTGTCGAGCCCCACCTTTCTCCTCACCCCAACATTGGAGATACTAGCGTCATACCGAGGAGGATTCCGGTTGTAATTGTTTCCAGACTTTCCGTCGCATTTCCGGTTACGGTCAAGACAATGCCCTATTCTGGTTAACCGTTGGATTATCGTTTTGATGCTCTATCAAATGACATGGATGATGCTGGAGAGTAAGATTGGGAGATAGACGAACAATACCACACAACGGACGACATCATACCTCATCCTATGTTACAGTGGTAGAAGTAAGACGCCACACACCCAGTCCAGTTTCGAGTAGTGCTAATCTCCCAGGAAATTCGTGTGGCTCATCCAAGCCCAGGCAGCATCGTACCGAAAGAATACTAGCACTGACCAATATGTGACACCAACAAATTAGATTTACTGGTAGTGTGATCCACGGAGACTCAGCACAAAGTTCATTGGATAACCCCACCCCTGAGCTCTCGACTAAACAACCGTGGGCGTTTACCTACTCCGTAAACAGTTGCTCTCACCCCCTCACGAGACATAGACTATGTGGGCTGACCGCTGCACCTATGGACGGAATCCCTGCCGTGGGGTGTGGCGGACAGTGGACAGAACAGCCACCTTGTAATGAACAGCTTGATCTTAATTCCAACAACCATCTATATCTGCAATGAGAGCTTAACTTGTGAGAAGCGTTGTCGATATTTTTGCTTAGCCATGTCGATGGAGTAAAGATATCCGAACGTTTTACCACTGTTCTCATGCACTAGTGCAATGCACCCGGGTAAGCCCCGTTTTCCGACTACTACTACTTCTACTACTATATATATCTGTCAGAGCCTCCTGCGTAGACAACCTGCTGGTGGCAGACGACAGGGTCGACAAAATGATCGATTGCGGCACATTGACGTTCTCCGCGATATTGCGATGGTAAAGCTTATTATTCTACGGGGTGATTATCTTACGTAGTATTTCCACGTAATGCTCACCCACCATCTGGATACTCTCCTGTCCGTTTTTGGCTCGACGATACGCCGCTTTTTGTTCGCTTTTGTGTCTGACGTTTGTCGTCAGCATTATAATCCAGCCTTTTTTTATAGGCCACATACCGCCTCAATTGCGTTTCCCCAGTTCTGTATGTAACCACGGATAAACCTAGGAAAAATAGTTTGTCGAATAAAAACACGTTGACCTTGGCCGAGACCCGCTACAACCTCTTCAAAAGTCAAAGTAAATAATCTGAACAAACGAGAAGTACAAGTATTTGATTTCTTCTGATTCGAGTATCTAGGTAGAAACGACTGGTAGGGAAAATGAGGCCGTTTTATAAAAGAAACTCATATAAAGGGCTTCAAGAAATAAAGGATCTAAGAGATAAAGAAATGGCAGCTTGCTAGTGTGTTTGAACGCTGACAATTAAAGGAAGGTCATGAAGATTCAGTGGTACTGTCTACAACATGGGAAGCATATGAAAAGCCTCAAACGGTCTTCCTTGGAAAATCGAACAATCTATAAAGCAAAATCAACGCCGACCACAATGGTTCACCGGATATATAAAATGCATAGTCCACGTCTTGAAGATCATCCATAGCCCCATTACCACGCACCCACAATACCAGCGATCGGAATATCAATACCAGTTGTGTAGGAGCTCGAGTCGCTGAGGAGGTACACATACGCTCCACCAAGCTCCCGTGGGTCGGCTAGACGAGGCATACCACCGTAGTATTGCATCTTGAGATCCCAGTCCGGAGACTTCTCAACATAGTATGTCATTGCGGTTCGAACGAACCCGGGAGAAATGCTGTTGACGCGGATGCCATGTTGGCTCCATTCCATGGCCAGAGTGTGACACATATTCCGAACTGCAGCCTTGGTCGCACCGTAAGGAGCAGAAGGAGCAGCCTGAAAGCAATGGTTAGCGATGCCCTTCGTTGAAGCGGCTGGGCCGAGCTGAACGCACCCTATTTGGTCGATAAGAAGTCATACTGGAAGTCATCACGATAGACCCCTTGATGCCAAGTTCGATGAATTTGCGTGCGACGATTTGAGCACAGAAGTATGCACCAAAGACCTGGAACCGTTAGCCCGCCCTCGTAAACTAGTCGTGGGGGAACACTCACATTGAGGTTGAACAGTTTATCCAATTGTTCACGGTCAAATTTGAGTGCAGGCTGATGCTTGGTCATTCCAGCGTTGGCCACCAAGCCATCGATCCGACCCGTTTCCTCAACCACTTTGTTGATAGCATTCTCGATACTTTCTTCGCTCGTTACATCGGTTTGAATATAGCGAATATTGCTGTATCTCTTTTGGAGTTCCGAAAAGTCCTCTCCAGGCTCCATCAGGTCGAGGGAGTATACGAGCTCGGCTGAGTTCGCGAGACAGACCTCCGCAATCCCCAACCCGATTCCGCGGTTGGCGCCGGTAATTGCGACTACTTTGTTCGCGAGGGTAATCTGCCAGCTGAAGTCTGAAGAAGGCATTGTGCTGAGATATGGCTGTGCTTCAGGCTTAGAAGCTGCAGCTGCAGCTGCAGCCGGAGCTGGAACATTCTCGGTCGCGGCGGGGGGCATGATGGTAATGGTAATGGTAATGAGGATCTGGAGGAGATGAAAACGAGGGAAGATCGGCTCTAGGTAAGATAAATCTGTAGATGAGGGGACAGAAAGAAATGTCCAAGTCCTTCAATATTTAAATCGAGAAGTGGAGGGGATGTTAACTGCCGATTATTCTTAGCGGCGTCATTTCTATCGGCCATGAGGGTGGGATGGAAAACTGCACCATAGCTCTTGACTTCGAGTCGAGGCATCTCGGATCGTGGAGCATCAAATAATAGCATTTAATTGATTAAGGCTACTTCTTTGACGTCACAGGACATAATGGCCGTTGGATGCAAGAGCTTTTGCCGACTCCAGTCTAACAAAACGGGCGGAGATGAGCATATGCTGGGGCATTTCCGAGGTGGGTCCCATCTGCCTCGTCGCGAGGCAAACCACATCGGGATAGAACCACCAAACCCTTTTCAGGTTTGAATCATGATCAAAGTTTGCGGGGAAGCCGTATCCGTTTTGCGGAGGTGGATTCAGGTCTCGCATTAGACTCTAAAAGGTATCACGGTTAGATTGTTCCCGAGGGCACAGACTATCGTGGAGAAGATGTCGCGTTCCCATGGGCTCGTCGATGGCCTGACTGCGGCACTTTGCTACAGCTGGTTTGGCCTGGTTATGCGACGTCTAACACTTGAGGGAAGTATAAATATCCCGTTGAAGGGTTTCGATGACTGTCTAGTCCAGGTTCAGGGGCATAGAAAGCTAGAACAGTTCACTGGTTGTGTCACCTTCTGTTCATCATTTCTCTGATTTCTCCACTCTCAGGGTAGTCCGCGCGGTACACCTTCTCAATGGCAGGCCATATCGACGTGGAGGGTAAGGAAGACCTTGCCTCCAAGGAAATCGAGAATATTGGCGAGGAGACTGTGCCACCATGCTCACCCGAGGAAGAGGCTGCCCTTGTGCGAAAGGTTGACCTGATGCTCCTGCCTACAATGTGGATCATGTACCTCCTATCGTACATGGATCGAACAAAGTATGTCGGCGCTGTACCCTTTTTAGACTTCGGGAGTAAAAGATCTTGTACTAATACCCATTTGCACATAGCATCGGAAATGCAAAGATCTCAGGGATGCAGGAAGACCTTAACCTAACATCAGACCAGTATTCGATTTGTCTGGTCGTCTTTTTCATCGGATACGTTGTCCTCGAGGTTCCTAGCAAGTAAGCAGCCATCCATTGTCTCAGATAACCTTTATGCTAACCTACTATCATCTCTGTAGTCTCATACTCAGTCGAACACGGCCCTCTTTGTTCCTTCCCGGAATTATGGTGATTTGGGGAACGCTGACATGTGTCATGGGTGTCGTGAAAGACTTTAAACACCTCGTTGTATTACGGGCATTGATAGGTACGAAGACTTTTTAATGGAGCGCTTCGATAAAAAAGACCATATACTCACCGCAACAGGTTGCGTTGAGTCTGGGTTTGCACCAGGCGTACTTCTTGTTATCTCTTCCTGGTACAAGAAAAGTGAACAATCGAAGCGATTTGGTGTCTATATCTCTGCCGCCGTATTGTCCGGTGCGTTTGGTGGATTAATAGCTGCCGGTATTGTCGGTGGCCTCGAAGGCGCACACGGTATCAGAGGGTGGCGATGGCTGTTTATTGTTGAGGGAGCTGCTACTGTAGGGTTCGCATTAATAAGTTTTTTTATACTTCCTGATTTCCCCGCCACAACCAAGCGTCTATCAGCAAGAGAGCGACAAATCGCCATTGCAAGATTGGAATCAGACAATGTCACAGCTATGACGGAGGATGGCGAACGACTGAGTCCATGGCAGGCTGTTCTGGGATCAGTTAAGGACTGGCGGACATGGATGTTTGTTATTGGATACATGGTAATTGGATTTACCCTGTAGCCTATTCTGCACAATACTGACAGATCTTCAGGTTATTGTTGGTGCCAGCACGCTTTCTTACTTCTACCCGACTCTGGTCAAAGGTCTTTTCGGCGACGCCTCCACCATGAGAATCAACTTCCTTACAATCCCCATCTATGCAGTGGCATTTGTCTGTACCGGCATCACAGCATATTTCAGTGATAAGATTCCTTTGTGGCGTGGTGTTGTCATTGCTGCCTGGCTGGCGTTCTCCCTTGCATGCTCGATTGCTGTTTGTGCGGTATACGACTATACTGCTCGATATGCTCTTCTTGTCCTCATGGCAGCCGGTCTGTGGGCAACCAATGGAGGTACACTTGCCTATGCCTCCTCGGCCTTCGCGGACATGCAGCCGCAGGTTAGAGGTGTCAGCCTAGCGCTGGTGAACGCGCTAGGGAACCTAGCCCAGATCTATGGTTCCGTATGTATTTGCCTACTAACCCATAGGCTAAGCTATGCTAACGCTATACTAGTACCTGTTTCCGGACTCGGATAGCCCGAAATATATTATGGGTTTCGCTGTGATCTCGGCCATGTTGGCAGTTGGTGTGATTGTCTTCCTGATTCTGCACGTTTGGATTCGTCGCAAAGCCAAATCAGATGCGAGGCAGTAGGAGCTTGGACTTTTGATTGCAGAATTTTGCGCATGATTGTATCTCAAGATACGACCACATGGTTGAACAACTGGCGCGTACTAATCACTACCGGCGACAATGGCAGTGTACCCTTGTTACGAATAACGAACAAATGTATATATATGATGAGTCCCTGACGAATGCACACCGTAATAGGAGGTAATACACCACATGTGATCCAGAAATGTACTGCGCCGCGGACTTCTTGTACTAGCTGGAAGGGAATGTGCCTGAAGGCACAAAAGAGGGTGGCGCTTCATGGCCGCAACTGGAGATCATGAATGACGCAAATTGAGAGATTCTTTGGTGGTTCTGGTGACCGTTGCAGAATTCCCTTGCTCTTCGCTGATACTAACGGTCGATATCTGGCAACCCTATTCGGAAGTTGGAACAAAAATATGTACGTCAAAAACAAACTCATCTAGCAAACGCAGAGAGTTCGTCTTTCTGATACTCAGCCTCAAGTTCTTTCGTTAAGGAGTCTGCAGGCCAGCGTATTCGTCGTTGACACTTGTCTAGGAGACCAAGTAATGCAGCACGTTCATGAGGAGTATGAACACCGAGTCCCGCTGAACCGAGATTAGAGATACACAAATAGCAAAACACTTGGCGGGGGAAGTTACCTCCATATAAACACTGAAGTGAGATACTAAAAGCCATGTCATCATTTTCATCGTTCATGCGAGCAATTCCACAAATAGTGCAAAGAGAGGATGTAAGAAGTTTCTGCGCAGCTCGATAGTCTTGAAGTCCGCCAATGGAAGGACGGTGTAGTATGACCATGATCCTGGCCAGGCTATGAATCTGCAAAGCAGCCGCACAAGGCGGGGGATTGACCCAGATTGGGGGGAAGACATCGGAGCTTGAAGGAACTGGGAGTGGGGTGAATTCCCGTGGAAGGCAGTCTTGCCATTCTTGTAACATATAGAGTAACTCGTTCCCCCGTTGCAAGCGTTGCTCCAGGTCAGTCGATTCCGACTCTTCCCGTGAAGAGTAGTTGACGCACTGTGCGAGCAGGTAGATCGCACGGGTCGTTAGTTCGGGTATCGTGAGGACTGAAACATGCTTTTTTGGCCTCCAGAAACTGAAGACTCGGCGCCGCTCGCGCATAGCTACCCATACATCCTGCCTAAGCCAGGCCCACCATACGGCTTGACGGAGGCCTCCGCATTCACCATCGTTGTTTTGATATCGTTGTATCCAGAATACCCCTTTGAGGTGCCGCTCCCAGTCTCGGTTGGAGCCATCAATCATCTCATAGGTACTAATCAAGAGGGCTGTCGAAATTAGCTCTTGGCTTCCAGCATATGATTGATAGCGCATAGCCTTGTTCAGGTAATGCAGTGTTTCATAGTAATAGCGAACGGCGACGTTCCGATCAACTGAATATGATGACTCAGAATGGTGATGATCCCCAGGGGTTTCCCTGAGAAGCGTCAGATGTCTCGCCGATAACGCCAATAACGCCTTCATCAGACCGGTGTTTCTCAGAGCCAGATGAGGAACGACAGAACAGAACTGCTGAGATGAATCGAAAAAGTCCAACCAGCCGCTGAACGTTTGTACAAAATGAGTAAATAACGGGAACTCCTGTTCTGATAGATGAATGGGAGCCGATGTGCTCCACGAAGATGGCACGTCCGGAAGAGCTTGTGACTGCTCATCAACAGCTGCCAACGGAACTTTCTTTCCCATTTCAGGGTCATGGTGAAATGATGCTGCCTGAAAGCTTTCCCGTTCTCTCAGATTTCGTGGCTCAAAGGCCGGACTTTGCGCTGAGCTTATTGAAGCTTCTTCTGCCGTCGGCAATGGGAATCTTTGCTGAGGGGATAGCAAAAACTCTCTGTCTGCATTTGCAGCATCCTGAGCCAGAAGCTCAAACCAGCTCAGGGGCGCCACCCTCGATGAGGTCGCTGATGACTCCGTACCAGGTGAAGGGACATATTCATGAAGCGGAGACGACACTGACCTGCTCGAAATCTGACGGTGATTGGATCGATTGGGGGCTAACGTTTGATTAAAATTGCTTGGTTGTATTGGGTGTTCTTGGTGACATGCATCCACAAGTACTTGCAGGGGTTCGTGGATTTGTGCCTGGGGACTTATCACCGTGGGGACATCTTGACTCGGAGTTGTGCTTATAGACGTCGCGTGAGATGTGGTATTATTGTCATCCCCATAGACGCAGGGCCGTTGACCCTTTCCGCATGGTCCACATTGTGGGCGGATCTTTGACGATGAGCGATATTTTTCACTACGCAAGGTTTCTACTTGGACTGATCAACTTACCTCATCACATTTGACGTGGCGACGCTTGCAAATTAAGCTAAGGACGATCAGCACTATTCGCAAAACGAGAGACGCCAAAAAAAGCTCCGTGATACTGACCAGCCCGCGTTAGTCCGTAGGCCCCGACCGCGAGATTTGCGTTGTTTCCGAATGCCACTCTGCGGGCCATTGTTTGGCATGGTGGAGAAAGGTTAAAAATAAAATTTATGTGACAGCCGATATCAACTAATGCAAGCAAGGGTGTTCGACTTTGCATTGCTGGAAAGTCGCGTCGAGGTTGGAGCACGTGCCGAGGCTGCCCGAACCACGTGGATGGGTTTGTTCTCTTTGTCCGGCGCTTGGAGATACCACATTAGTCATAAGTACGACCTGCCTCGAGACGAGGATTTCATCCTGAGCTCAAGCTTCAGTTAAAAAACATGAGGAACTCCTATGATGACGATGTTACTTTGACACCAAAGCAACTCAGTGATTGTCTCTAACCCCGCTTTACAATGACTCGACGTGCAACAAACAAGACCCTGCAAATCCTGGACGCAGCGGAAAAAGGTCGATATGGCGTTCTTGCAGCAATTGCGTAAGTTATAGTGATTGCTATTTCTAAAGTATACAAATTAACGAAGTCCATAGCTATAATGTCGAACATATCACTGCGTTCGTCCGAGCAGCTGAAAACCGCAAGTCGCCGTTAATCATCCAATTATTCCCTTCGGCGCTGACCCAAACACCATCGCTTGTCTATGCAGCTGCAGCCGCAGCAAGAGCAGCCTCCGTTCCTATCTCACTTCATCTCGACCACGCCCAGGATTATGATCAAATTAAGGAGATCGCTGATACACTACCCTTTGACTCGATAATGGTAGATATGAGTCATTATGAGAAGGAGGAAAACTTGGAAAGAACCGCAGCTTTGCGTGAATATTGCCATGCTAGGGGGATATCGACAGAGGCTGAGACGGGGCGAATCGAAGGTGGTGAAGATGGGATTATGGACACAGGTGATCTGGAAGGTATGAAATTCAAATGCAGAACCCAGGGTTTCTAATCTAATGTTGCTCTGTATAGGCATCCTAACTAGTCCTGATGATGTTGAAGACTTCATACGTGCGGGGGTTGACTATCTGGCTCCGAGCGTCGGCAACCTCCACGGTGACTATGGCCCTAAAGGACCGCAACCAGATATGGACCGGTAAGAATCGCAATGAACCGTACACTGAACGTCGCTAAATGCCATGAATGTGTTAGGCTGCACGGAATTTTCAAAGCACTTAATGGGCGCGCCCGATTAGTGTTACATGGAACGAACGACTTTTCCCCGGAGCTGTCGAAAGCCTGTATCCAAGCAGGTGTCTCCAAGTTCAACGTCAACAAACTCGTTTTGGACCCGTGGTATGATTATATTAGGGCTAATATCAACAAGCCTATAACACAGGTGATTGATGAGGGAATTGAGGTTCTTATAGAGTCGATGGAGCGGTGGATGGACATAATGGGCAGCAGTGGAAAGGCATAGAGAAAATAGAATTGCAGGTTTTTTTTTTTTTTTTTTTTTTAAATGTTAACGATATATCTTAAGCAATCCAAAGGCAAACATAGCGCGAGCGTTAGACACATTAACGGCTGTACTTCTTACCATAGATGATAGAAAACTACGTTCAAGAATGCTTCGAAGAAGCAGTAATGAGCTTTTCTCAAAAGGCGTAATCAAATCATAGGCAACGATGATTGCTAAGACTCTTACGATAGCAAAAAATTATGCCGTGACAGCAGAATACTGAGCCTATAAGAGTAAGTGGGATAATTGGGCGTTTGTTCTATATAATGTTATTAAACCCAACACGATCCCGGATGCCCCGTGGTAGCCTGCTGGGAATATAGTATGAGACTTCCATTGTGTAGTGCAATTGCTGCGAGTGAATAACTTGTATTGACTGAATCCAAGTTATTTCATTGCTAACTTGTACTTTTATTTACAGCTGTTGCTCCACCGAAAGACGTTATTCGTAATCATCCATGCTGTTCTCATCAGCTGCCTCCTCATCATCCAGTAACGGCACAAAACGGAAATCTACAAAGGTTACTGTGGGCCCTAGCGCTCCCCTAGAGGATCTTGTGCTATTGCTCGCGCCGCTGGAGCCGTGTGCGTCGAATTCAACCATAAACTGAAGACTCAAAACTCCTTGCCGGTCGCCCCGAATGCTTACTTTGTTAGCCACAGCCATAGCACGAGAAGCCTTCTGGATAAGAGAAAATCGGTAATTCTGCTTGATGCGAGAGCCCATTGAAGACGGTGGGCTAACAAGGAAGGTCTCAGTGACAGTAGGCGCAAGCTTGGTCCTCTTAGCCCGAGACCTGGATGTGCCATCGTCGGTCAACACCTTGCGAGACTGGGACGATGCCCCGTTGTCCGGGCCTTGTTCCTCTATTGAGAATTCTACAGAGGACTCGCTGAACGGACCACCAGAACCGGACAAGGCGAAGAAAGGTTCCCGATCTGCCGAGGCGGATATCTTTAACATATTTGGGTTAGTGGCACCCAGCTCCACAATGGCATTATGTAGCCAGGCGGAACGCATGATGACCTTCATTATGATGGCGTCACGTTGAAGAGGGATATCGACTTCACCACCATCGGGTTCGTAGGTTGTTAGTTCACAAGTGGTCTTGATCCCAGTCTCTGATAAAGTGATGCTTAGAGGGGAGCCGTCCTGGAAATATTGCAAGGTACATGAACGATCAAAAAGCAATGCAGGCGTGGTGAAGGCGTTCGATGACGAGGGGTTCGACGGTTGGACACTAACTGCCTTGTTGGCCCCGGTGGCGGATGGATCATTTACACCAAAAATTTTGAGCGTCTCAAGGAGGGAAGAAAGCGACACAACGAAGCATGGATTGGAAGTAGCATCTGAAGAATCATCACCGTCCCCCGAATCCCCAGAAGTGTTGTTCGGCGCGGCTGGTGGGTTGAAGGTGTAGGTGGTAAAAAGAGCTTTGTCAAGGAACGCGAGTCCCTGTATTACTCGGCCTTCCTCCACAGAAAAGCGAATCCCATCTGGGGTAATAAGCACGGTAGCTTTTGGTACAAAGCCAATGCACTGTAGTAGAGTGTAGAGATGGTGAGCATTGCTGGAAACAGCAGAAAAGATGGGTTCCACGTCGGCCATGGCTGGATGTACGAGATGGCGGAAAGGATCGGAAACAAAGAACTCGGACAAATTAGATTAATAGAGAGTCTGCAGGGAGGAAGAGCTTCGACGTTTCTAATGGTATAATCCTTCTGCTTCTCTCTCAACTGGGTATATGGTACATTGAAAAGATCTGGACGTCTTCCTAAACGTAGACCCCAACAGCGCAGATCATGTATACGGCCCCGAAGCTGGATGGTGGTATTAGCCATTGTCGGTCCCTTCGCGCAAGGTGCTCTTACCCGAATGCCAATGACGCCGGGACGCCAAATGAAGCGATGCTCAAGAAAGAGCGGTCTGGTTAAACGTTAGAAAATGTATCAAGGTATATTGGAAGGGACACAAACTCAGTCCGAAAAGACCAGTCAATATGAGTGCTGAAATAATCGTTAGTGCGATCGGTTCATGGCCATGTAGCGCAAACCTGTCTTACCAGAAAGCAAGAGGGTGAAGCCGACGGAGAACTGGCTGTCTTTGGAAATCAGTGGAGTGTAAGGGCTCGCGGAGGCTGCCTCCCAAACTTCGTTCAACGACATGGGGATAGATTGATTCAAATGAAGCCCAGCAGCTAGTGACTAGAGCAAATATAGCATGAAACGATTGAATTGGAGACTACTGAAGCTTCCTGAAGCTCCCTAGAACAAGTAGATAGTTATCTGGCATAATTGTGCCGGATTATTATATTCCCGATACCGACCCCCCCCATATCGGCCAAACGTGGAGATCGCGCCGCTTGGGACTGAGGAGCTGACAAGCAAGCGTTATAACCTCATTACTTGTACACCTGACAAGAATGGCATCGGACAGTGAGTGGACAATACTGAAATGCGATTTCTCGAGATTCTTGATATGTTTATTTACTGACCGATGGTCCAGACAACAAACGGAAAGCTTCGGAGGAAGCCCTTTCCCCAGATTCACAGCAACAGAGCAAGAAAGCGCGCACAGATTCCCCGGAGAGGGAACCAAAGGTCTGTTTCTTCGGTACAGGAATACTATCCGTGGAGTATGCTGACGGTGATTCAAAAGTCTGAAGGCGGACCACTGGGAAAGCCACCATTGAGGATCGTTCCTTTCCCGGAGAAGGTAAGCCGCCTTGTTTATTCACTTATGTGAACAATGCTTATCATGGACCTTTGATAGCCAGCCGTACTAGAAGAACGTCGAGGGGAGATCGAATTCCGGGTTGTTAATAATGATGGTTCGCGCGACAGCTTTGTTGTCCTCACTGGACTGAAGTGCATCTTTCAGAAGCAGCTCCCGAAGATGCCCAAAGACTACATTGCTCGACTGGTCTACGATAGATCGCATTTGTCTATCGCTATTGTCAAACATCCGTTGGAAGTAGTAGGGTATGTGCGCATGGTTCGGAGGCCTGGCACACTCTCTTGCTAATGATGCGCAGAGGAATCACATATAGGCCTTTCAATAGTCGCAGATTTGCGGAGATTGTTTTTTGTGCCATATCTTCTGATCAACAGGTCAAGGGTTACGGTGCGCATCTAATGTCTCACTTGAAGGTAACTGGCTTCGACACGTTGCGGTGCACAGGGAATGCTAAGTGCTATACAGGATTATGTGAAGGCAACGTCGCCTATCATGCATTTCCTGACATATGCGGATAACTACGCTATTGGGTATTTCAAAAAGCAAGGGTTCACAAAGGAAATCACACTGGATAAGTCTATCTGGATGGGTTATATCAAGGATTATGAAGGAGGCACCATTATGCAATGTACAATGCTTCCAAAGATACGGTATCTTGAGATTGGTCGTATGCTTTTAAAGCAGAAAGAAGCAGTACACGCCAAGATCCGTGCTTTCAGCCGATCACATATCATACACGCCCCACCAAAAGAATGGAAAAATGGAGCGTGTAAAATCGATCCGTTAAGTATCCCGGCAATCAAGCAATCTGGATGGTCACCCGACATGGATGAGTTAGCGCGTCAACCACGCCATGGACCGAATTACAACCAGCTACTACATCTGCTGAACGATATGCAAAATCATAGTGCAGCCTGGCCATTTACGCAGCCGGTCAATCGTGACGAGGTTCCCGATTACTACGAAGTCATTAAGGAGCCAATGGATCTGTCGACCATGGAAGAAAAACATGAGAAGGACATGTATCCGACACCACAAGATTTCATTAAAGATGCTATGTTAATCTTTGACAATTGTCGAAGATACAACAACGAGAATACGCCTTATGCAAAAAGTGCGAATAAACTGGAGAAGTTTATGTGGCAGCAGATTCGAAACATTCCCGAGTGGTCGGTAAGTATATCAGTGCAGCCCTGGCTTGGTAAATGCCCTGCTTTGCTAATCGTTATCTTATAGCACTTGGCGGATGGCCACTAATCGATTGAATGATTGCATGAGCTTGGAGAGGTAGGAGTTTTGGCTGCTGGCGTTTGAATTTTTGAAGACGGTGTCATGAGCAAATACCCAATTGATGCATGGAGCATTTCGGTTTCTTTTCTTTTTAATATGTATTTTTAGGGTGATAAATTCGAGGGGATCCGTGCATTAGTCCTATACCTTGGCATTGTATAGTTCCTCATCCTTCTTTCTTTTTTTCTTTTTCTTTTTATATATATAAAATTTCCTCCCTTCTCCTCTCTTGAACAGCCTAGGCGACATTCGATATAGTCACATTTCTATTGCCGATCCTTTCAAATGCTTATTTCTTCGGCAGAGAAAATGTGACTGCCTGGGTTGACAAGAATCCATGGATGATGGCATTCCTTGCCGAAAGCTGTCGAGAACGTGGAGCTGATCATCGGCCCGTGGGTCCAAGCCAATTTAATTTCGGATCAACGTTAAGGCGGGCCGTTAGTTGGGCTTAGCGGGCTGCCAGCCGTGCAGAAAGAAACCAACCATCTTAAGTCTCTTGGAGGCTTTACTTGAAGGCTGGTGTGTTTCTGTTTCTATTTCTATTTCTTCACTGGGATTCTGCAGCTTGCATTCCTTGCTGGGATTCTGAATGGATTGTGCCTGATTATTGGTTCTCAGCTGCGATCCGGTGGCTGTTTGTTTACCTTCATCTAACTCCCCTCTCCAGGGGTTCTGTGGCGGACAGGCTTCAAAATTCTAGATTATTCACGACAAATTTCACCCAAATTTCACACTCAAGTCATTTTCCTCGTCATTCGTTACTTTGCTCGCTCTCCAGTTTCTCTACTTCTGTCATTGAAATCATAGTTGAACCGCTCCTGTTTATTTACGGCTAATCCCTCACGCAACCCGATCTCGACGTTCTTTCCCCTTTTCCTAGACCGATCTCCACTATTCGATATAACTAGCATTCCACAAAGATGGCGTCGCCTTCGCTTACGGACTTGGAGCAGCGGAATCGGCTCCCGACTCTCTTTGAAGTCCTTAGCCGTCGTACATTAGCTCCTGTCGATCTTTTTTCGTTTTACATTTACATGCGGGACCAGCAGCGCTCGGTCGACTATTTGGACTTCTGGTACGATACATGCGCGCACCTTGACGCATCATTGCGTCGCTCGGGAATCTTTCTAACCATATCGATTTTAGGCTCGATGTTTCGCAACATATGTCTTTGTGCCGTCATTATGTTCGGGAGTTACGTCGATCCGTTTTAGTAGCGACACCCGACTTGGAGAAAGCGGATAGCAAAGGCTCCTCCGATGCCTTAGGGAACCTTGAGACTTTCGGCGATATACCGCTGGTGGAAGCCGGACCCTCTGGGTTGCGCCACGGCAACCATGAGTTGGATGATCAGGACGCCGATCAAAGATTGTCCGCATTCTTGCGCTCTGATGGTCATAACCCAGGGCACTCGCCCCAAGACAGCCTGGGCTCGCAGAATGCCTCCCGCACACCGTCTAATGAACAACTACCTCGCCCAAGCTCTGGAACGCGAAACGATTCTATTTCGCCTGGCCATACTGTGGCACGGGCCGACATTCGTGCAAGTGCAGAGAAGATTCTATATACATATCTGCTTCCCGGCGCAGAAAGAGAAATTGTACTTCCAGAGGAGATGGTGTCTACAATCATCAATTTGGTTGAAGATGACGGCCGAGATGACCCAGAAGTCTTTGATCCCGCTAAAGACTATGTTTTTCAGGCTATGGAGCGCGATGCATTCCCAGGGTTTTTGCAGGCGAAGGCCCTGGGTAACCTTGTCCCGCTGAGTACAATTGCCCGTCTCGCCTTTGCGCTGATAAGCTTTGGTGGCGGGTTTTGGGGGGCCTTCTACGTTGTACTCCGCGACAAGCCAAGGCACATTCGTTGTTGGGTATGTTGAGTGGTTTGCCCGGTTTTGCTGCGCTCCAACGCTAACAACTATGCAGTTGATACTACCTTTTATCGTCGCATCCTATTTTATTGTCTCATATCAGTACAAGATCGACCCTGTTATGGCATTTCTCGGATACAGTGAATATACCTTTATGAACTGGTCGCCGATCCGCGAACCATACGTGCGAAAGCTGTTGAACAAACGCGCCACGGCAACTATTTTAATCGCTGCATTCGTCGCCACCGCGCTCAGTGTCCTGTTCATCTTTGTTCCTGGTACTATGCTCTGAGCTCATTGCCGTCACATGCCAAATTCTGGGCCAAGTCTTCAGGTTTCGCTCTGGTGCCTCTTTCGGAAGGTTAATGCGGGCGTTTAATCCGGCTACCCACAACCGACAGCGCTTATCATATGGCTACGAGGCCTCGTATACAAGATCGGATGTCGCCTTGGTCCCGACCACCCAGCTCTCCTGGCAACTGCGACGTATTGCAATGAAAAGAGTGGTTAAACACGCGAAAGAAATGCATATATTATTCCCCATCACAGCAACGGACTCATGATCCCGAACCCATATGACCAGCGGACAGGGTATCCTAGTTTCACGGATTCCAATGGGCTCAATCTCGGGTCAGTGGTCCGTCTACCTTTGTCAATATGAGCATCCCTTTTTCCCCGACCATTTTCCATTTTTAATTTTTTTTTTCTTTGTCCATTTACATTCTGAGAATACCCCTTTTTGCTAAAATTGTCCGTTAAACGACCGTCAGCGAGCCTTTTGGTTTAGTGTTAAGTGCATGGGAGTTAGGCTTTACAATGTGACATAAATAATGGGAGTAATACATTCTAACGCGCGACCTCATACAAGCTGGACGGGAGAGGAAAAGTTGAGGATAAAAAAAGGCCGTTGACATCTGGTTCGTATGTAGGGCTTGCTTCGACACCTAGTAGTCAAAAAGATCTAGGGATTTTTCGTAATCTGTGAAAGAGATATGGTAATCCCTTGAGTTCATCACATCACATTAGGATTTCCTCCCCAAAACACGTTTCGCATGTCTAGCTCCAGCACCTGCTGATCCCGTAACGGACGATCCTGCGCCCTGGTCAATATCCATCTTCGAGGCAGAAAATTGTGAGTCATAGGCTTCATCAGCACCGTTGTCCCAGTATCCATCATCAAAGTCATCCCCGCTGAACTCGCGCTTATTGCCGACGAACCCTGAGGAACCACCCTTTACACCTCCGTGCCAGCCTTGCTTTTTGGATCCTGGAAACCGGGGGTTTGACT
This sequence comes from Aspergillus caelatus, assembly GCF_009193585.1. Lineage (NCBI taxonomy): Eukaryota > Fungi > Ascomycota > Eurotiomycetes > Eurotiales > Aspergillaceae > Aspergillus > Aspergillus caelatus. The sequence continues at coordinate 86,974 of NW_022475288.1, forward strand.
CACCCCCATCTGAGCCCCAGTTTGACAACGTCTTCTCGATTAACACTGACCGAGCCTGTTCCTTCGCGCGCCGTTTCGCCGAGTCAGTCTTGATCTTGGCGATCTCGGCCTCGATGTCGCTGATGACGTCGCCGCAGCGGGTCTCCCACTGGGTGAGGATTGAGATCATCGTTTTCAGTGATTGAGGCTTCACGTCCCGTAAGGGTGCGACAGAGGTCACATTGATGGTTGGGGGGTTCGTCGCCGGGGAGAGACGAGCGGTGATAAGAGAGGAGTAGATGGCGGTTGTGACTAAAGATTCGAGTTCAGAGGGAGCTGCGATTGAGAGTGCATCCATGAGGATCTGATATGTGAGCGGCTTGATGGTTGCAGATAGGCTGAGAAGAGATAGAAGGCGGAGCTTTAGGGTTTGTTCATTGTTAAGGGAAGGGAGATTCGGCGTTGCTGTTTTCGAGATGCGTTAATCAAATCATTCATGCTCAGGAATCCTGAACTTCAAGAGATCAGGATAGTTTTCGGTCGGACATACTTTGATAATCCTGCCATGTACCCCAGGCAAAGATCTCCAGTAGTGTAAGGTATCCTTGATATTCCGCGGGGGTGTCCTTGGACCGGAGGGCTTGGACTGTGGGTGTCTCTAGCAGCTCTGCAAATACATAAGTGTTCGGACTCGAGGTGGCATTTGTGATCAGATTTGCGACAAATTTTGGTGATGTAGCGCTATTCGAGTTGGCCAGGTGGACGAAGGGTTGGAGGGCCTCCATGGCCCGGGAGTGTGTCTGATCCATTGGGACTTGAAGTGGTTGTTTGGCGAGCGTCGATAATAAGGTATATGTTAGATCTCGGTATTGTCTGACGTTGTTCCTTATCAGAGAGTCTTCGCTAATCTATGCAAATCACTTTTATTACCGTTAGAAATTATACAGTCCGTCGGTGTGAATGGGGAGATGTTGCTGAAAGCAATGGTGATGATACTATCCAAGTGATGTCCCGAATGGGGTGTTTGTTTGGGATGCAAACCATGACATTCATCCCCACCAGATATGATAAACTAGGCTATATCGGGAAATTTACTCTTATCTCCAGGCTGGCATGTCTAGTGCTGTGGTTTTTTTTTTTTCTTCTTTTTATTTATTTATTTATTATTTTTCTCTCAGCCATCTTTTTGGATGCTAATATAACTGTCTGAACAGTTAGATTGATTGATTAGAGTAGTTTTCCACCCGTGAAGAACGTTTTGTCCGATTATGAGCAGTTACTCCGTCCTTGGAAACCTAATGGTGCTCAATATGCCAGGAAGAGCGCATAGTCCTACATACAAATGGATGCAAGGAGCCCGCATCACATAAAAGGTTGAAACGATGAATTCCTCAAAATCTTTGAGAACATTCTTTGCCAGGATATCAGGAGCAATTGTCACCCTTAATATACTTAGCAAAAGGAACAGCATGGAGGATATCAGGTAATAACGCTTAAAATGAAACATTAGAGGCTCTTGACTGTTTCATGGTAATGACCCTTTTCCTTTGACATGCAGATTTTCTGTTTCAACTTATAACGTTGATTATTGTGACATTCTATTGAAGTTTTCTTTCCTTCTTTCTTTTCTTATTTCTTTCGTTTATGTACCAACTGATCCTTTTTTGTTGGAACTTGATGGACTCATTTCTGGGTTACCTATTGTGGTCTATTTCCGGAACCGAATCTATGGAAAGCTGCTGACGAGGAAAAAGTACGTGGTCTCTTACCACTTACAACATCCGTGCTTTTCTGCCCGTATGGTACGGTAAGGCTACTAGTTCAGCTCGATTTCCATGATCTGCTGGACAGGTCAACTATGGAAAATGTTGCGGAATGCACATCAATTTTTTACTTAATCCCAACCCCCTCCCTCACAAGCTGGAATGTAGGGAAGTAGATTTCGTTCACTGCAAACGTGAAAATAATGAGCTTTGTAGTCCTTGTCCATCGTTTCCAAGGGGAAAAAAAAAAAAAAAAAAAAGCCCTTTGGGAAAAACACACAGAGACTTTTAATGGAAAGGGGGGACCTGAAAGGCAATCTATCTGGGATCCCGATCTAATCTACTGTTGGTAAAATACGTGTACCGGTGGCTACATTTGACCTCAGCTTGCGATATACTTTGGCATTTTCCTTTCTCCCCCCCACCCCATTCCTTACAGTGCAACTATTACTTGGCATCGATTTATAATACTCGAGCAATTTCCTGTTTCTTTTGCGTGCATATGCAAACCATTGAAAACCAGGCGGAAACCCCTCAGCACACGAACTTCGTCCCCATTGGAGTTCGGCGAAGATTAAATCCAGCTCGGCGAGGATTAAATTAAATTGAATGATTGATCCGCTCGTACTTCCGACCACATCCGCTTCGATTTTCCTGCAATCCGAACCCACTAGTTGACGTCTGTTGTTCTTTGGCGCTAACATCGCTTTGTTCTTATATCCAACTGAAAGGGCTGGATAGCTGCTCCTATGTACTGACACGCCTAAACCTGGCTTCCTTTGCCTGGTTTCTCATCCCCGACAAGGCACGATGTTAGGCGCCCAGGTTGATGGCTCTTCCGCCGCCCGGTTGCCAGCGCACATGGCAACCACCACAGTGAACGTGGAGGGAATGACGTGCGGCGCATGTACGTCCGCCGTAGAGGGCGCTTTCAAAGGTGTGGATGGTGTTGGTGAAGTGTCGGTGAGCTTGATGATGGGCAGGGCTGTGGTACATCATGATCCAGACGCACTATCGCCGGACAAAGTCGCCGAAATAATTGAGGATAGCGGCTTTGATGCGACGGTTATCTCTACAGATAGCCCAGCGGGCGAACTGGGCGTTACAACTACGGTCAAAGAGAAGGGGCCGATGGTCTCAACCACCACGCTGGCGATTGAAGGGATGACATGTGGTGCCTGCACGTCGGCGGTCGAAGGGGGTTTGAAGGAGGTAGCTGGCGTGAAATCGGTCAATGTTTCATTGCTCTCGGAGCGAGCCGTTGTAGAACACGACGCATCTACCGTGACGCCCGATCAACTTGCAGAAATCATTGAAGACCGTGGCTTTGGCGCTAGGGTGCTGGATACCACTACGCCTCAGAGCGGAGCTTCACAGGGGACCACTGAAACTACGTCGCGACTGATGGTCACTACTGTTTCTATAGACGGCATGACCTGCGGCGCATGCACGTCAAGTATAGAAAACGTTTTCAATGGCGTGGATGGGTTAGTCCAATTCAATATAAGCTTGCTCGCTGAGCGCGCCATCATCACTCATGATCCCATGGCTTTACCGTCTACGAGCATCGTAAATATGATTGATGATGCTGGCTTTGAAGCGACCGTTCTGTCTTCTGAACCGCAAGCTCCTGTCTCGAATGCCGTAGGCCGAGTCATGCTGAACCTTCATGGCTTGCGAGACGCACCCTCGGCGAGTGCTTTAGAGGAATCTCTTTTTCAGAAGCCAGGTATATCCTCAGCATCGGTGGACATCGCTACCTCACGGATAACGGTATCCTATGACAGCTCGGTAATCGGAGTTCGCTCGATTGTGGTGGCGATTGAAGCTGCCGGATACAACGCCCTGCTCGCGGATACGGATGACACCAATGCGCAACTGGAATCCCTGTCCAAGACAAAGGAGGTCCAGGAGTGGAAGCGCTCCTTTTTGATTTCTGTCTCATTTGCCGTCCCTGTGTTTGTGATTAATATGTTACTGCCTATGTACCTTCGCTCTCTCGACTTCGGCAAAGTACAATTAATTCCTGGCCTCTACCTTGGAGATGTTGCTTGCCTTCTCCTCACTATCCCGGTGCAGTTTGGTGTCGGGAAACGATTCTATATCTCCAGCTATAAGTCTCTAAAACATCGCTCGCCGACTATGGATGTGCTCGTCGTGATGGGTACATCCGCCGCATTTTTCTACAGCGTGTTTACAATGGTGATGGCCTTGCTTATCGCGCCTCATAAGCGGCCCAGCACAGTATTTGATACGAGCACGATGCTTATAACGTTCATAACCCTTGGTCGCTGGTTGGAGAACAGAGCTAAAGGACAAACATCTGCCGCGCTCTCTCGGCTTATGTCGCTGGCCCCGTCGATGACGACCATCTACGATGACCCAATTGCGGCGGAGAAGATGGCAGAAGAATGGGAAGCCTCTAAAACAGATAACGGCGAGCAGAAGTCAACATCTGATAATGAAAGGCCTGGACCAGGGCACCAAGTTATCCCAACTGAACTGATTGAGGTCGGTGACGTTGTCGTTCTTCGCCCTGGAGATAAAGTTTCTGCAGACGGCATCGTCATTCGAGGTGAAAGCTATGTGGATGAAAGTATGATTACTGGGGAAGCTCTGCCAATCCACAAGGCCAAGGGTAGCGCTGTGATCGCTGGGACAGTAAACGGCACGAGTTCTATTGACTTCAAGGTCACACGAGCGGGCAAAGATACGCAATTGAGTCAAATCGTCAAGCTTGTCCAGGACGCGCAAACAAGCCGGGCACCTATTCAACGCATGGCTGATATCGTGGCAGGATACTTCGTCCCAGCGATCATTAGCCTTGGTTTGATCACCTTTTTTGGTTGGATGGTAATGAGCCACTTGTTACCGCACCCGCCTAAGATTTTCTTAGCGGATGATAATGGTGGTAAGCTCATGGTCTGTCTGAAGCTGTGCATATCGGTCATTGTCTTTGCCTGTCCCTGCGCTTTGGGTCTGAGCACCCCGACGGCAGTTATGGTTGGAACCGGAGTTGGTGCCCAGCAAGGAATTCTCGTCAAAGGTGGCGCTATTCTTGAAGCCGCCACAAAGCTTACTCATGTGGTTTTCGACAAGACTGGAACTTTGACTACTGGGAAAATGAGTGTGGCTGAGGCCAAGATTGAGCGTAACTGGACTTCGAATGAATGGCGCCGCAAACTCTGGTGGCTGGTCGTCGGCCTTGCAGAGATGAACAGCGAACATCCCATTGGCAGGGCAATCTTCTCCGCAGCTAAGACCGAGTCCGGTCATTCTGACGAAGGTGGGCTGCCGGGTAGCTTGGGCGATTTTGACGCTTGTGTTGGAAAAGGTATATCTGCTTTGGTCGAGCCTGCATCCAGTGCCGAGCGCGTCCGGTACCGCGTCCTAATTGGAAATGCCACGTTCTTGAGGTCCAGAGACATCTCAGTGCCCGAATCCGCCGAGGCCACGGATTCTGATACGGCAACGTCAAAGGTTCCTGCTGGTATTACGCGAATCCATGTGGCGATCGATAACCAGTACACGGGAACGCTCTTGCTCCGGGACACTGTCAAGGTAACCGCAGTAGCAGCAGTAGCAGCTTTGCACCGTATGGGTATCTCCACGTCGCTCATCACAGGTGATACGCACGCCACCGCTATATCTATCGCGAACGCTGTTGGCATCTCGCCCGAATCTGTCCACGCCTCTGTCTCTCCCTCCGACAAGCAATCTATAATATCATCACTGGAAGCATCAGGCGAACGAGTTGCCATGGTCGGAGATGGAATCAACGATTCTCCAGCCTTGGCCACCGCATCCATCGGTATCGCGCTTGCCTCTGGTACGGACGTCGCCATGGAGGCAGCCGACATTGTCCTGATGCGACCCGACGATCTGCTGTCGGTACCGGCAAGTCTGTCACTTTCTCGAGCAGTCTTCAACCGCATCCGATTAAACCTTGTATGGGCCTGCATGTACAACGTCATTGGTCTGCCTTTCGCCATGGGCCTATTTCTCCCCTTCGGCGGATACACGCTACCCCCCATGGCAGCCGGCGCAGCAATGGCAGCATCAAGCATCTCAGTCGTCGTAAGCAGCCTCCTCCTCAAATTCTGGCGCCGACCACGTTGGATGGATGCCGAGAAGCTCGAGAAGCAAGTGGAAATGGGCAATCTCAGCTTCCGCGGCTCTCGCAAGAGCTGGTGGGAAGCAGCCCTCTCCGTCAGTGGATCCAGTGGTCATGGTGGACCGTTACGATGGATCCAAGGCACAAAATTTTGGTCCTTTGTTACTGGTAAACCATCGGGTCGTTTGGACTCAGACGAAGGCTACGTCCCGCTGCAGACCGTTGAACCTGCTGTTTAAGCATAATTACATTTGTGGTTTGTTGCACTTTTGATTACGGAGTTTATACACTACATGCAGCATGATTAGAAGCATGCCTTTTCTTTAGTGCTATATAATGACCCGTCTGGGAATTGTCTGATTTGTTTCGGTTTGTTGATTATATTGCATGTTCGTTGTTTGGATTGATACGATACCTCTTGGTTATGTTTATAGCGTCTCGGTACAATGATACTTACTCATATCAGGTTGCTCTGATCGATTTTCGTAGCAAGAGGTATCTTCTGGTGCATCGATATTATGTAGAGAGCTTATACTGGTAATATAGCAACGACGCCAGATCTTGTCTTCAGGTATTTCTCGAAATTTCTATCTACCACTACAGAATATCATCAATCTTAATATACCAGCGTACATGGCGCACATCACATCATTAACAAGGCTGAAAAGGAGACAAAAGACCTGCATCACGCTCGAATCATATTTCAGATCGTCAATCATGAAACAACGCAAGCTAAGTCAAAGAACAGAGAATGGATAGCTTGCTTATGTGCAGAAACTGTTCGACTAGTTCATACCAATTCCATTTCCAAAACTAGGGTTTAGGTTGCTCATCCCCCTTCGCCGAGGCACCGGCCTCTTCATTTGCGCTTTTGGCGTCGTCTAGTGTGATGTCTCCGTCCCCGTCTGCATTTTCTTTGGTCGAAGTCTGGTTAGCACCATTGCCCTGCTGGCCGTTTTGCTCAGCGGAGTTGTTGTTGGCTCCTTCTTCATTCTCGAGCGTCATCTCGACCCCCTTGCCGTCTTGCAAGCCCATATCCTCTACTCCTAGTACCCGGGGACCCCGAGCATGGGGAATATCCTCTGAAGGGTCTGTCTGTTGGGGTCCAGTGTCTTCCATCGCCTCGTTTTCTATGACTGACGTTGTCGAATGGGTAAGGACGGGCTCTGCGGCGCCGTCTGTTTCTTGCTGGAGGGAATGCTGTTGTGGAGCTGCTTCAGACATAGCGTCGTGTTCTATTGATATGCCAATTAGTATTCAGTCTATAGGTTGAGAACCCGTATGGGAGAAGGTACCTTCGGAAAGAGAAGCTCCACCTTCACCCTCAGCATCCGGAGAAGCAACATTACTCAGCCAAGGAATGGGGGTGAGAAGAGCACCGCCCAAGGACTCGTCGCTGCCAAGAGCATGCTCCGAAAACATTGGTCCACTCTCCGCGCCATTCAGAATACCATTCGACTGATCCCCGCTTGCGTGCATCTTAAGCGGAAAGATATCCGCGCTGCTAGTGACCGACACGACGCGGTCGACCGCTCGCAAGTAAGCTGGAAGGGTCTTGTAGTGCTTGTTAGGACGAACAATAAGCTCTGCGAGCCTTTGAATCGTATGTGGTGGCTTAGTGCTGAATAGTGACCTCAATGTTGATTTGGCGGAGTCTAGCAGTAACTGGAGGGGAGTGGGCAGTTTTGGATCGGCGGATGACTGAGGCTGGGAGTCGGGATTGCGCTCGCCCGAGGGCTCTGTGGGCTGTGCGGATGCCTGGGACTCTGCTGGGGTGACATTCTCTTTGTTGCTGCTTGTGGGTATTGAATTGGGCTCTTGCAGGAAGGAGGCGGAGAGGCTGGAGGGTGGCTGTGGTTGTGAGATAGGTGCGGTAGATTCAGGAGGCACTTGGGGCATGGAGAAGACATTGTAAACGATCTATCCGGTGTTCCAGTTAGAAAGAAGAGGTTGAGAACAATGTGAAGGTAGGCGCGCACGTATTCCAATCGTTCGATCAACGGTTCCACCATGCTAGGCCATTTCTCACTGGAATAGGACGTCAGTGCTTAGTCAAGGGTGAGATGGCGATGTCTAGCATACAAGTCCATCGAGCCGCCATTGGCGACCGTCTCCAGTGTTTCTTCGTCTATCAGGACAATATCAGTTAGCTCATTTACATAGCTCCAACAGATGTATCTGGAAGACGTGGCGGTGAACGAGGTGGGATGGGATGAAGATATGGGCACCGCACTCAGATCCCAGTGTTCAGGGAGCTAAATTGCAGCTACGCAGGTACGACATACCTAGAGACATCCTCTCAAATGCGAAAACCCAGGGTTAAAAAGGGTGAAGTTGATATCGGACGCGATACGATGCGAAACGATAACGCCGAAGCTTTCTTAGGCGCGCGGGCGGGGAGGCGGGTAGCAACCGTGCCTTATTGGCCCGTGCAGACGCTTATCAATTGCCTCACGTGATGGTTATCGGGCCAATTTTTTAGAGGCGGAGAAGAGGGGCTCCTGATTCACTTTCTCCAGATCGTGTGGATTTGCGTCTCTCCGCGGCTCACTCTTGCATTCTGCACCCCGAATCTTTTTTTTTTCCCCTATATCAGAACCAAGAATGTGGAACTCTCCTAAGGTGGGAATCCTCGGCGGAGGCCAATTGGGCCGCATGCTGGTAGAGTCCGCCAACCGACTGAACATTCAATGCAACGTGCTCGATGCGGAGAACTCCCCGGCCAAGCAGATCAGCAGCCACGATGGCCACGTTACCGGTTCTTTCAAGGAACGAGAGGCCGTTCGAGAACTGGCCAAGACCTGCGACGTTGTGACGGCGGAGATTGAGCATGTCGATACCTATGCCCTCGAGGAAATCGCCTCCCAGGTCAAGATTGAACCCAGCTGGCAAGCGATTCGGACGATTCAGAACAAGTTCAACCAGAAGGAGCACCTGCGGAAATATGGTATTCCCATGGCGGAGCACCGCGAGCTGGTCGAGAGTACTCCCGAAGAATTGGCCAAGGTTGGCGAGCAGCTTGGATATCCTATGATGTTGAAGTCGAAGACTATGGCGTACGACGGACGTGGTGAGTCATTCATTGGCAATGGCCTATATATTGTTTCAAGGACTAATATGTACGGTTGTGCTTAGGAAACTATCGTGTTAACTCCAAGGAGGATATTCCCGAGGCACTTGAAGCGCTTAAGGACCGCCCATTGTATGCGGAGAAGTGGGCTTACTTCAAGATGGTTAGTGCTCAACCTATACTGCCTAAGAGGAGGGAGTTGCTAAGTATACAATAGGAATTGGCCGTCATGGTCGTGAAGACTAAAGATGATGTCCTGTCATACCCTACCGTCGAGACCGTCCAAGAAGACTCGATATGCAAGCTCGTCTACGCCCCCGCGCGCAACGTATCCGACGCCATCAACCAGAAAGCCCAGGAGTTAGCCCGTAAGGCCGTCGCAGCTTTCGACGGAAAGGGTGTCTTCGGTGTCGAAATGTTCCTCCTCGAAGACGACAGTTTGATCCTGTGCGAAATCGCTAGCCGTATCCACAACTCCGGCCACTACACCATTGAAGGCTGCCCCCTGTCTCAATTCGATACCCATATCCGCGCTATCCTCGATCTCCCCATCCCTCCCAAGAGCCTCGAGCTCCGCCAACCCTCCATCATGCTTAACATCATCGGCGGTGCTGCCCCTGACACACACCTCAAGGCCGCAGAGCACGCTCTCTCCATCCCCAACGCCAGCATCCACCTCTACAGCAAGGGCGCCGCTAAACCAGGCCGCAAGATGGGCCACATCACCGTCACCGCGCCTACCATGCACGAAGCCGAGACTCACATCCAGCCCCTAATCGACGTTGTCGACGAGATCCGTGCCCAGCGCAGTGATATCAAGACCAAGCCCCAGAAGTCTGGCCCCTCGAAGCCCGCACCCTCCGTGGCTGTCATTATGGGCTCGGACAGCGACCTCAAGACCCTCGTCCCAGGACTCAAGCTCCTTAAAGAATACTTCGGCATCGAGCCCGCAGTCGACATCACCTCTGCTCACCGCACCCCGGAGTACATGGCTGAGTACTCCGCCAGTGCGGCTGCCCGCGGTATCAAGGTTATCATCGCCGCTGCTGGCGGCGCCGCCCATCTCCCTGGTATGGCCGCTGCTCACACCGCTCTTCCCGTGATCGGCGTTCCGGTCAAGGGCAGTTCCTTGGATGGTGTAGACAGTCTGTACAGCATCGTGCAGATGCCCAGAGGTATGTCCAACCATGATCATATCCAACATATAATTCCTTACCAAAAAAATAAAAATAAAAAATAAAAAATAAAAGAAAAATCCACACTAACGTGTAATTATAGGTGTCCCCGTCGCTACTGTCGGAATCAACAACAGTATCAATGCCGCTCTCCTGGCCGCCAGAATCCTGGGCTCCTTTGACCCAGCCATCCAGCGCAAGGTGGATGCATATGCTGCGCAGGCCAAGACCGAGAACCTCGACTTCAAGGGTACTAAGATGCGCGAGCTCGGTTGGGAAAAGTACTTTGAGCAAATGTGAAAAGGGACTGCGAAAAGTTGGTTTAATAGAGGTTTAAAATAGACGTGCGATGTACTCATGAAGTTAAAGTAGTTATGTTTTTTTTGGAGATTTGTAGTTTTCATTTTATTATATGCCCAGTTTATTGTATCCTTTCTTATCTGTTGAGTGCTGCTCAAGGGTCATTATTATTACGGTATACTAAAGGTATCCAATGTATTGATATATGCTAGTATTTGGTAGTACTACGCATGTACAGAGATTATGTAGCATAAGATACAGTAAGAGCGGATTAGACATTCGATTAACTAAGTACGTTCCGACAAGTCCCAACTATAGAACATTAACACATAAGAGAAGGTGCATGATCATGATTAGAAGTTCCTGGCACCAAACCCATAATTCATAATTCAACACAAGGGGGTAACAGAACCAATATCACAAATACAAACTGAAATTGGGATATCAAAAACATATAAACAGCAATAGGATACATCTTTGGGGAGTCATTGATCAATCGTGTGCGAGGCCTGGCCACTTAAGCGGTCTGGGGGTTGAAAGCATGTTCAGCTCCCGGGATGGTAGCGGTGACACCATCCTGGGTGGTTTTGTAGCCACCATTTGAAGTGAAGGCTTTGTCAACCTGGTCGGAGAAGCCGTGAGCACCGTAACCGTTTGCCTTGTGGACGCCGTTCGTGGCACCATTGGTAACTCCATTTGTTCCTTTAACGGTAGCGGAACCATTCGTTGCCCCGACAGTGGTGGAACCATTGGAAGTGTGTGCACCGGTAGCTGCTGCGCTGCCGTTGGTCACGTTGTCATGAGCTATACGGCCTTGGGCGGTGGTGTGTGGCTTGCGGGTGATATTAGCAGGGGTTGGGATGTTTTGGGACTCAGCCGCATCGCCGATAGTGAAGATGGGCGATTCCCAGCGTTCTCCCCTCTCCGCGATCTCCTTATACTCAGTGGCCTTGCTGGAGATGCCACCAGGAAGCTTGATCTCCGGGAAGAGAGAATCATGAAGTGTCGTTGCTGTCTGGACCTTGGTGTTAGATGCGCGTTGGGCGACAGCCTGGGCCTTCTGCTTGTTCTCTTCCATCTTGGCGCGCGTGGCATCTAGATAGCGGGAGTAGATGTTGGGCGCGTTTGCGGGATCCTCGATGGCGGCTTCCTTTGCGCGCTTGACCTCGCTGTGGATCTCATAGGCAAACGCATCGCCCCTAGAGAACGCATCGCGAATCTGCTGCTCGAGGACCTTCTGCAGGACGGGGCGGACAGTGCGGAAAAGCAATGGCTTGAAGATCGTGAACAAAGCCTTGTGCTTGGACTTCTTCAATTTGATGTTGAAGGAGTCGATCTTCACGGACACTTTGTCCAATTTGACGAAGTTTTGACGGTCTTCCTTTTGGGCATTGGAAGCTGCGATTTTGAAGCCGAAGCCATCGCCGCCTAAGAAGATATCCATAACTCCTTGATCCGTGATGGCGGGGAATCCCTGTTTCTTGTTGATGTAGTAACTGACATCTGAAAAGTAGAGTTAGCACAGGGCTGAAGTTGTACGAGTCGAGTCAGACTTACCTCGCAAGTCAGCCTGGATTCCAGAAACAGAAACCATGATCTTATTGTCTCTCTTGCTGCTGATCTTCTTGCGTCCCCAACGGAGGTAGTTGTCACTGCCAAACTCGACAACATTCGGCATCAAGTTATCACTCTCGACGACAAGGTTCTCCACGACCTAAAGGAGGTTATAAGCCGAACCAGGGCTCCCTTCAACGAGGGTAAACTTACCACATCAGCCATAGGGTCTGACACCTCAATACGAGGGATAGGGACGTAGCGGACATTCTCAAAGATGCCAGGCAAAATGACATCCCGAAGGTCCGTAAGGAGATGTGGTTTGAAAGAGACGTTACCGCTAGAGTCCCGGCCGAGATCAGTGAACAGCCTCTCAACCGCTTCGCCGAATGATTTGTTTTGGGGATCCTGGGCGAACTGATCACCAATAAACTTGACTTCGTCAAGAATGCGGTCTGTATGGTCCCTGTAGCGTTCGCGCAACAAGTATCGGCCATGGTCGGACAGCTGATCATAATGGCGGTCCCAGTCTTCCTGCATAACGTAGCCTTGTTCCTGGAGAGATTTCCTGTTTCTTTTAGCGAAGCTTTATCAAATAATCTTCGTGCAAAGACATACCGGATGAATGTGTCCATGTTCTTGAACCATCCCTTGAGCTCAGGATCTCTGTCTGCATCCCGATAGATATTCTCTAGTGAGTCAAAAAGGTCGTCCAAAGACGTGCTGTTGGCGAATCGCTCGATCAAAACCTGTGATAGAAAATCAGTAACTGACGGAGTGCTTGCGCTTCAAAAGGAACATACCCGTAGGTTCTTCTCCATTTTGCTGATCTTATCAGTGCCACGAGTACCCTTAACAGTTCCAGCACCCTGTTGGGTTACATCTCTAGTAGTACTGCCATACTTCTCTGCGAGAGACAGCAAGGTCTCGATAGCCCGTTGATCTAAATGAGACTCATTAGCGTGTCATTTTGTCACCGAGATTGATGCTCGTTCATTCAGTCTGGGCAACTCACAGTCGGCACGACCCTGGATCTCAATGATCATCTTCTTCATGCGCCAAATAGCTTGTTCGCGGCGTTCCTTGGGCATCTTCTTCGACAGGTAGCCCTTTGTCTTACCGGCGAGATCACGAGCACGGGACTTCTGCTCCTCAGGGATGTTCTCGGAAAGCTTTTCCTTAGTCTTCTCAGCACCTACGGCGGCACCAGTACGGCCATCAACTTCCACAGCAGAATCCTGTCGCTGGTCACCAGTGGCGGCCTGAGCTGCGGTGTCGGCGACTTCGTTCGCTTGCTGCTCGGCCTTTCAATTGTCAAAACGGCTCGCATCAATCTAAAGACCAAAACTTACAGTGGCCTTGTTCCTCCTGAAACGAGAAGTAAACTGCTCTTTATGCTTTGCATAGTCAGGCTTCTCATGCCAGGTGTTATCCTCGGCAGGCTCGTCAACCTGTGCCAGTTGTTCCTTGGACGGCCGGACCTGATTGGCGGCCTTCTGGGAAGCATCGCCAGCAATATCGCGGACAAGGATCCAGGCATCGTTCACTTCAACTTGTTAATACCACAGCAGTCTAACAGGTCCAGAGAATACATACAGAGCTTTCTAAACTCTCCATTGGTAATCAGGAGGTTTCCAAGGGTCTTCAAGCCCTCTAGAGCCTCCCTACCATCCTGCTGGGCGGATTCCCTACTCAACGGGACATCTGGCTTCTCACCGACATGTTCACCAGTGATGCTCTGGGCCTCCCAGATGAACTCTTGAATCAATTGGCCGTCATTCTTGCTAAGGATGAGACGCTTCGCCTGCTCAATGACGTCGCGAACGTCTTCGATAAGGGCTTGTCCTTCTTCAGACAATTCTTTCGATGGTGTCGAGAGAGCTTTAGACTTGAGCGCGCTGTTTAGAGCAACGTCGCATTGCTTGTTCTGCAGCACGGTCATTCGTTAGTCGTCGGGGCGATGTCGATGGGATTGTGCTATGTCGTGATGTGTAAGACTCACTGATGGAAGCTTGCCATTTTTGAACGCTGTGAGACAGTGTCAGTGACTTGGCCAGAATATGACTACCTCTACCGGATATGTGAGGCGCTTTACCTTGGTATATTCCATAGAGCTGCAGCTTCTGGTTGATATCCTGTAGATGAGTAATTTAGGTTAGTATGGAACTTCCTGCCCCGGATAGGATGCGCCATCAACCCACCTTGTCCCTCTGCTTCGTATCGAGAGGGCGATTGACCAGCCGGGAAGACATGATGTCGGTTTTCTTGTCTCCCGGTGTTCACAAGGTGGAGAGGCGTATTAAAAACGTAAGACACCCTAATGATTTCACTTGGAAGGGACTGCCAGGAGGTCTGAAACGTGTCACAGAAAACGAAACGGTCAAGCAAAAGGGGTGAAGTCGAGCAAGATAGATTACAAGGGAGGATCGCGTTCTCTGGGTATCACTGGAATGAAGGACGCAAACGGATTTAGGTTAGGGTTGAATTAATTGTGTTTTGACTGGAATGCAACGCAATTGTGGGGGGGAAAAAATAGAAACGTTACAAGAAGAAGTGGATTACGAGAAAATTGGACACAAGAGGGGGTGGTAATGGATTAAATATCAATCATGGGGAAATTTCACAAGCAAGCAAGCAAGAAGAAGACGTTTCAGGCGGAATTGTAACACTTGACGTCACGGTGTCGTGGCTTCTGGACGTATCGAATTTTATTTGATTTTGATCGACTTTATAGGTACGGATTTGCTACCTTAATAAAAAAGCAAGCTTTCAATGCCTGGTCCCTGAGGCCATCTCTGGCTTTCCCCATGCTAGTTACTATGTATGTAAAGAACCCCGACGGATGAGGTCATCCAGTGATGACGAAGAACTGCAATGGTCTAAATTTCCCCCCTTGCAATATCAAGAAACGAACGGAGAACATCATCAAACCTTAACACCACCTGTCGAGTAGTGATCAGCGCCATGGGGGGTTCGTAGTATGTACGATGCGGTAACGATGGAGTCAACCGGAGCCCTATCATCGAACGTTGGGTCTCGAGCTAAAAAAAAAATCCTCGACTTCCAACCCTTAACCATCCTCGTGGGTGCCAAGAATTGGTGGTCGCAGGGCTGGACCTGGACAGGGAGCCTGGCCCGAAGATCTATAAAGGATCATATCCTGTTTTCCGTGCTGCGCGTCGATTCTCCGACCTCGAGCGGGATCTTGACTCGTAATTATGCTCTTGATTGTATTTCCACACGCCCCGGATATCCCAAGAGGGTAGGTAACCTGGAAGAAGTATCGAGTAAATACTCGTTGGTACTAAGGAAGTAAGTACATAGTATATACTTAGTCGTCGTCGTTATCTCGTTGGTTGTCCCTTACACTCTCTCCACTTGATACCGCGGCAACGCATCACAATGACGTCACCACCTAGAGCTCGATTCAAATCCATGCTTCAACACGAATTGCCTATGGGAGGTTGCCTGATATCCCTTCTTTTTTTTTTTTTTTTTCTTTTCTTTTTTTTATACGTAGACCCAAATCGTCATGTACACAAATACGTATTCTGTATACCTACCTAGAGTTGCTGTAGAGCTTATGGGTTCCGATGTGGACCCCTTAGGTAGGCCTTGCCCTTTCTGTCCCCCAGGCTTAGCGCCCCGTCCGTTCAGCATTAAGCCTCAATTGTGGGGGTACAAGAAATGTGTATCAAATACCAGGTAGAGATTGAAGCTGTTGAGATCTACCATGTTCATATTTTCGCCCAAGTAGTCTTTCTGGTAAATTCCCCCCAACCCCAAGAGAAGAGAACCCTGTCACCTGCACTTATCATCTATACCGGTCTTCCATCACCTTACTGTGACGGGCCATGTCGAGTAGAATATGTTATTAGGTTGGCTTTAGGTGTGCCGGGGTAGACTCTTAGACATGGGGAAAGACACGATGAGGTTAACATAAAAGACAAACGTGAGTAACAGACCAAGTGACCCCATGTTAAATCATTCCTTCTTGATCTACCCTTTTTTGTTCGAAGGAGTAGATCGGTCAACCTCAAGCTTATTCCTTGTATTGCAGCATGCATTTCAAGGTCCATTGGCTTCAACAATAACCACTGCTTCCCGGACATAAGAAGATACGTCAGGCATACTACAGCGTAACAGATGCACCTATGCACTACTGCTACTACATTGCTCAACATTTCGGTTAATAGCGCATCTATCATAGATATGCTAGTTAAAGAAGAGCCGCACAGCAGTTGCATACTTTTTTTTTTTTTTTTTTTGAAGACGACCTAATATAATAGCACAGAGATTGCTGTCATTAACAGATGCAGTGATATGGTATGTAATGAGCCTCTTGCTAGATCTAGTTAGCTAAGAAAGGGAACGAGATGAAGAAAGAAAAAAAGGAGGGTTCGGGGGGAAGAAATAGTTGGACTTGTACTTTGACAATCGTGGGGGAAATGATGCTCATTTAAGCCTTCAGCCCTGTACATATTTAAGTTCCCGAACCATACTCTGTAGGTAGGACCCTTATTCATTTCCCAAATAAGGGGTTAAATTTACCCTTGAGTCTATCATATATATGTAGTATATACTAGTAAGCAAGCCCTTGGTAATAATACAATCAACTCGCCATGGCGTGGTCTGAAACGATTGAAGGCATCATCATTCAACATTCAATAAAGGGGCTCAGGGAACGCCGAGGTGTGTTGGTATTCTAGAAAGACAACATATCGTAAGGTCCAGCGTGATCTCTCGGGTATGGGTTATTATCGCGACTGAAGTATAGTACAGGAGAAAGGTATATAGCAATGAACACAGGGAAACTCTAGGTCTTAAGTCACCAAACGCATGTCGTACTAAACCATGTACCTCGGTTCTTTAGCAGTTGAGCTCTTCCTTTCCCCATAGCAACTCCCCCTGCAAAGGAAACAATCCAAAATAGTAAGGCGAGTATCAAGAATTTACGCAATGAGCCAAAGCGATAATATGTCAAACCTTTACTAGTACATTGGTTTGGCTTTGTGGTGGGGTTATTTAAAACCGTGCACCTGAGCCCTGTAAAGAAGAGCAGGTACCGGGTGGATTGACTGGAAGTATGAGAGCACGTACACCCATACACATGAAAGACGTATAGATAAAGCAAAAAGAACTAGGGGGGAGTGGGGCGCAGGAAATGAGGCACTGATAGGAGAAGACCATACGCTTCGCAGAGCCTTGATGTTGCCACATACCGCAACAGTAGACCCCCTGATTCTTTAACCCCCCACAGGAGCACCTGAAACGCATGCCAAAGTCCACTCACGAGGATATGCTGAGTTTCACCTGCTACATCGCGCTCGTTCCGCACCACACAGCGACTGAGTTTCTTGGAAAAATGAACAAGGATGAAAGAAGAGGATAAGGATCAACAGGTCAATCAGTGTTTGAAAATGGAGCTCAGCAAGCCAGATTGTCAGGGACCTAGAGCTTTCAGGATAGGCAAAAAGCTCAACACGATAACTCGAAGATAGGAAATCATGACATCGAGACCTTGCCACCAAAACTAGGGGAGCAACATTGGATAACCAGCAAAGAGCAAGAATAGAAGAAAGAAAAACATTGGTTGGCCCTTCACCGGGCATTAGGATTATAATGCCCTAGAGTAAGGTCAGAATACACAGTCCCCGCGCCAGGTACAATCGTACGTGGGCCAGCCATGTAGGCACCAGGTCCCGGGAGATAAGAAACGGGAGTATCCATCAGTTGTTTCCAGACGGATGCTGAGTCCTGTTGAAAACCGTCGAGAAGGTCGTTGAGTTCCCATTTTATCGCACCGAATTGTAGCAGCTTCTGGATGTGATCTAGGCACTCAATAGCACGGCCATGGCAGTTGACAGTGTTACAGACCTCCAACATAGGCGGTTTTGGAATGTCATGGAATAGAGAGGGAAGCACGGGCACGGACGGGCTGAGGACAAGTTCGCAGTTTTGCTGTAGGATATCTACAAGTCGCCGGCTAACCTGATAAATTCGTCGAATATCGAGAGAAGTCATTAAAGGTAACCAGTTTCGTGTTCCCATGATGTGATGAAGTTCAGCGGCGTATTGTATGCAGCGATCGAAGAGTAGAACCTTCCCATAATCACATAGTTTGGAGTAATCCTGTGAGGGTGAAAGAATCATAATCGTGGTATACAGTAGCTCTGATCTGTAGAGTACTGGAAAATAGTTCGGTACATTCTTAGGTGTATTATCGAACCATTCCCGAGCTCTTGAGCACAGTTGCCACGCCGACTCCAAAGACAAGCCATCGGCATCAAAATACTTTGTCTGATAAGCCGAGGATAGGATCTCCCTGATTTCGACTATCTCCCACGCAGGCTTCGAACTGTGTAAGAAGATATGACTGTTCCCTGTCATCGCAGACCCAGATGTGGATGGCAGGGCAACATTTATAGAGTCATCCGATAATGAAAAAGTTCTCTCTAAAGCAGTGCTCACACTCCTCCACCTAAGAGTTAACGAACTGAAGATCTTAGAGGGCAGCGAAGAACAAACCTGTCCATGCAGTAAACACAGTGGAACACACGCCGGCGCATATCCAACTGTTCATCGGCCGGCAGAACCTCCGAAGGGGGGTCCTGGTGTAAGCCTAAGTCCACCAAGGCCCTGGCGGCCATTCCTACGAGGTACCACGCACGAAAATGTTTAGGGTCAAGGAGGGAATACTGGGCAAGCAGTAGTATGGCCTGAATGCCCACAACAGATCCAGGGCGGAGAACATCCTCGGCGAACGGCAAAGCTCCCGAAATTAAAGATAAAGCTCTCTGATGGCTCCTATCCCCGCTCTCATGAGATATAGATGCAGAAGCTATTGCTAGTACCAAACGAAGAAACCAATGGTCACTAGGCTTGGCAAAGCGACCACCAGCCTGATAAACAGTATCCACGGAGGTCCAGAAATTTGTCTCGCTGAAGAAAGGCATTTGGGTGAACAAATTGTCAAAGTAATGTTGCAGAAGCGGTGTAATCTCATGGCGTGCCGGCAATGACTGTGAAGACAATTTCGGGATAGGCTCGACGACAGAAAGTGATAGGAGTAAGTTTGCAAATGAAGTATCGGACTGAATTCCATGGAAGTCTCTGGAGGTAGCGTTCACAGATCTAGTCATGCTGTCAGCGAATATATTTACCGGGGGCTACGAGCCACAGACAGAAAGCCAAAGTCTCCAACTAGGTCGTCGATATCAGATATCTCTTTTCGGTGAGCCTGCCCAACGGTGCCTGCAGACGACATCGATGTTATTGAGCTCTCCCGGACGAAGCCGGTTCCATCAACTGATAATGACTCTTTATGGCGGCGGAGGTCTGCGATTTGCCTTTCGAGTCTTTCGCAGTAACCTTCCAAAGAAGCAACATAACTTCTCTCTTTCCCTCTAGCGAATTCATCACTCGCGCCTGAACAAGTACTCGCCTTCCCTACACGCTCACATGCGGAGCAAGCAGGCAGCTTCCCATCACATTTAACTTTGGCTGTCCGACATCTTGAACATGCGGCCACTGGCCGGCTGACTTTGAGCAGTGGCTTATCCAGAAAAGAAGCACTAGACGTCATATTGGTACATATTATCTATACGTCAGTTAGTCATATTTAACACACGAGCAAGTTGATCTCATTAATGTGCGCGCCTTGGACATGGCGTGGGGCGATTACAACGTACGGGTGGGAGATAGTTTTACCTACATAAATCAAAAGCTAAGGACGTGGCAAACAGAGATAGAGAGAGAGAAAAAAAAAGAGCCATATACGGGGAGAGTATATAAAGTTATCTTTCATAAATAGATAAGCATAACCGTATCTGCCATATGAAAAAAGACATCAGTCAAGCCATCCAAAACAAGGGGATATAGAGAATGTAGGCTAGACACAGCCTATCTGATGGGGAGGGGAGCCACTGACAAGATCAATGAAACTAGCAAGTCGGGTTAGCTCTAAGTTTTAGATTGTCAAGTCAAATGCTTCTTAAGGTTAATGGTGCATGCTGAGAGAGAAGGGGCAGAGGATCAATTGGAGGGGAGCCTCAGGCGCATCAGTAAGGCGGGTATTTTGTGGCTAACTGAAAGTAACGTAAGGAGCAGTCACGTAACTGATAGCAAGTCCTAATACAGTAAAGCAAGTACTGTATGGACTTCTGGAGGGCACTTGGACCTTCGATGGTAAGATAACAGTAAGAGGGCACAGTCATGGAAGCAGGCGATTACATCTATCATTGGCAGGAAGTTCTCAGATCCTCCCCCCCTCCAATTTTCACCCCACCTTTACTCTCGTGTACCCCCCACCGGGACCAAGCATCCACTTCTCAGCTTCATTCAACATGCCTCCCCCTACCAAGCATACCAAATTTCAAGGGAAAACTATGCAGGTACTACACTCTACAAGACTTTAGACTCAACGTCTTTTGCACACTCTGTTCATTTAAAATCACGCAAAACATTTCCCCCCTCCCCCGTTGGTTTTCTTACATATCATCAAGTCTAGTATTTGTTAAAATCGTAAATCTATAGCCGTTGTAATAATGATATAACTAATAATCAAAATGTGTAACCATTACCGGCAATTATGAGATCGTAACGGATACCGAGCTTGCCATCCCAAGGCACATAGAAGATGAATTGGAAAGACACCACCAACAAGAATCAGTCTACCAGCTTGAAGGTGTTTGATTGATTTGGCTGAATGTGTTCGCTCCTAAACAAGACGAAGATGATACTGTATGGAGTAAGCATTCCTCGTGACTAGTGACCCTCTCTCCTCCTCCTTTTCTTTTCTTTTGTTTTTCTTTTTCTTCTTCTTCTTCTTCTTCTTCTTCTTCTTCTTTCTTTTTTCTTTTTTTTTTTTACTGGTCATTCTCGCGTTCCGTAGTCCGTCATTCATTCATTTAGCGCGTTTGTCGATCCGAGCGGGACTGGACCGAGGTTTCGCCCTCTCAGTCCACTACCTCCTAGCCTCCTATTAACTGCATGGGGCATTTTTGGATTTCCAACTGAATGGACTCGACAGATCGGAACGAGAGCTAGCCATAGGAACGACTTCTGAACCTTCGGTCCTTCCGAATCTCCCATGCTTTTCTAATGATACTGTCGCGGATGCCCCCTCGCAGCTAGGCCACGTTGGAACGGATCCTGAATATGTCGAAAGCCTTGTTATCCCCGACCCTTTGCTATTGTTTCACAAACCTTTACACTTCGGGATTGGTCTGAATTGCCTTGTTGCGTGCACAGACTCAGTCTCATGTGATCGCATGGAATGTTGGCTTCGATCGTCACTACTCAATAGCAAGCAACTTCTGGTCAGCCGAATTGGGGACTGTTCGGCCCGTTACCAACCATGGCGACACAGCTAAACCCATCCTATACGAAGCCACAGTTCACAAACCCCTGGAGGAGCCCCTCATCGAAGACGTCTAGTCAATCAGACGAAATACCTGATGGTCGCATTGCACACACATTGACTGCCTGTACTAGATGCAGACAAGTATGTTTTAATCGGGTTCTTTCCTTATTATATCTAAGGTAGGCACAGTCAGGCTGAGACCAGCGCAGCGCAAATCTAGGTGTGATCCCGGGATACCGAGATGCTCCCCCTGCGAACGCAGTAATGCAAAATGCGTGTACTTCGATTCCGCCCGAAAGTGTACCATACCAAGGACGTACATCGTTTCGCTACGTGAGAAAGCCCGTATGTTGGAAAGGGAGCTGGAAGAGGCCGAGAAGGAATTCCAGCATGCAGCCGATGCAGAATTAATGGTTCGCGGGGCTGGTCGCATTCGGTTCAAGGAAAATGACGACTCAAGATTTTTAGGTCCGTCGAGTGGCATTGCGATTACTCGCTTAGTTATGGAGATGGCCAAACAGAATACAGACTCAAAGAGCATCAAGGACGTTGTACCCGAGTTGACGGCACACGAAATAAAGCAAGCGTTCGAGGAGGAAAGCTCTAAGCCAACATCAAAAGTTTACCCCATCATTAGCTCAAACCCGCAGCCGAGCCTCCCAGCGAAGCATGTCACTTACAGACTTGTTGATGTGTTTGTGGTCAAAGGTATCTCATCGCCCGTCAAGCTTACTGTTGCCCTATCCTACTTATTTCCCTGTCCAAATTGCTTGCTTGCGCGCTAACATCTCGCTAGCGCAAGCCATGCTCCCAACATTGCACGAGCCTACATTCCGCCAGGAGGTCGAAGATGTTTTCAGCGGCTCTAAAGATCCGTGCAAGAATTTCCAACTACGAATGGTGATTGCTATCAGTATGCAAAAGATGAGTACTGCTTATGCAGGATTAGCCGACAGCTATTACCTTGCTGCGTTACCCTTTCTAGAAGCCTCTCTGAGGCGGATGGACCTGAGAGCTTTGCAGTGTCTAGTTTTGATTGGCCAATATTCTTTGTTAACCCCGACAAGAACCGCCGCGTACTGGGTCGTTGGAATCGCTGTCAAATTATGTCAAGATCTGGGACTCACTGACGAAGCCACAATCACCAAGTCGCCCAGTGGAGAACTATTGAATCCCTTGGAAATAGACATGCGGAGGAGACTTTTTTGGATCGTCACCTCCATGGAATTTGGACTATCTCATAGTCTTGGACGGCCCAGTTGCTATTCTGTCAGCCACGATCATATTCGTGTTAAGTTCTTCGAATTGATAGATGACAAATTCATTACACCAGAGGGGATCCTTCCGGGAGGGAAACCGATACTACCTAAGTGTATCGCGATACATTTTTTCAAGATGCGATTACTACAGCTGGAGATACGACGAACTCTCTATCTCAATAAGCGCGATACTCCTGTTGACGATCAAGATCCATGGTTCCAGCAAATGCTCAATAAACTTGATTATTGGGTAGCCTCTTGTCCGAAAAACGACGGAGGAAGTGGCTTGAGTGAGAAGTGGTAAGGATACCGGCCTGAGTGATTGCTTGATAGTCTGTTTACCATATTACAGGTTTCATGGCAGGCGGAATACCATGATTGTTTTCATGTTTCGCCCTTCCCCTCAGGTACCTGAGCCTTCTGTCAGCGCTGCGCAGAAATGCTACGAGGCATCCGTCTTCAATGTGGCAATGCAACGAGAGCAAATTGCGACTAAATCGGTCGATTTGACCTGGATCTTCACTCAATCCCTTTTTATGGCGCTGAACACTATCCTTTGGTCTCTGTCATATCCTGAGATTCGAAGAGAGCACCCCGAAGATGAAGTTAAGCGCCACCTTGACGTAGCGTTAGAGGCCATCGTGCTTGCTGCAGAGCGATGGCCCGGCGTTGCATCTGCATTACTCCTATATAAGAGCCTAGTCGCGGCATGTCTCAAAGCATACAACACCGATGAATCGTTTGTCGTTCAATCTCCGTCCAATCATACAACACCAGCATCATCGCAGGAAGTTGCAACACCACCATCCATGTCAAGCCCCGCAAGCACCACAATGTCATTCCCAACCCAGAATCTTCGGGGTATGAATGCCTCAGTCCCTGACAGTTTGTCCTCGGGCACGCTGTCAAGAGGACATTCTGCAGATCCGACGTTCCCATTCTCAACCACGTCGCCTCCTTCGGAACCGATAAAAGTGGCTCCGTATCCGCTGTGGAACCCTCAACTGCAGTCGCAACAGCTTACTTCCTCAAGCGTAACGCCGACGCCATATACCGCCTCATCGTTCAACCCAACGAATGTCGCTTGCTCTGATGGACGGTTCGACCCAAATACGCCTTACAATGAGTTTCCCTCCATTGTTCCTGGTTTGCAAGGATGGGATCCTGATTTTACCCTTGCCTCTACGACAGCAAGCCACCTTGCGTATGTTGAAGCGACTGTTGACCCTATGAACTGGATGGACTCTATTGGCAATCAATACTCGCAATATTTTAATGAGGCATACCCTATTCCATCGTGGCGCGAGCGGACACTCAGCCAACAAGATCAGATGGAGCTGATGACGACGCTGGAAGAGAACATTCCTGATGTCTCAGCCCAACTTGTGCGGGAGTCTGCAACGTTTTACCAGTCCTAACAGGTTTGGGGAAACATTGGCAACCGAGTTACAATATGTTTACTATTACGAGAGTCGTCGTGGTTCTTCCCGTGCAGCGAGCGACCTTTGTTTTGATACATGAATCTAAATATACCCATGGGCGATTATTCAAAAAAGGGCTTAGGAGATATGGTTGCTTGGTGTTTGGTGCTAGTTTTGGCTTTGATTTAGTTTCACGGGTGATAAACTGTTAGGATAGGAAGGAACCAAGGTCTACAGAACTACTTTCCGATGTTGCTTCCTAGGCCTCGAGTCTGTTTTGTACTTCCTCAGCATGGGATGAATCTATCATGGTATGCTCAGGCCGGAATAATTCATTGTAGTAGCAATATGGGGTACTCTGTACGAATAGAGGAGGCGAATTGGTAAAAGGTGGATCACCTGCGGTACTAAAGTGGCTGGGGTTTCAAGAGGCTGTAACGGTGTTCGTTCTATAAAACCGGAAATACCCGCATTCTTCATTTTATGTTTCTTTTCTTTTCTTGTCCTTCATCAGCAGATATCAGGTGTTAATGAAATTAAAAGCAAAAGTTGAGAAGGTGAATGGCATCAACAGTGCCATTGAAGTAGTAATCCTGGGGCATTGTACGGAGTACTGACAAGAAAAATGCTCATTGGATCCAATTCGCCGCTAACTTCCTTGGCGGTTAATTGTAAAATCCAATTGAATCCAGAAAATATTGAAAGGTCGAAATCGTATTGACGGGTATTGTAAGTTACAAGCCTTGAAAAAGGGCTCGGTCACGTGCACTTCCGGTCTCTTGCCGTCATCCAACATCTCAAAGCCATCCGTTTCTCTTCCAGTGCGGACCAAAGGGCCATCGCTCACTCCACCATCGCCGAGTTTCGCCTTCCACTCTTTTATATTGCTCATCGAAACGCTTGCTCGACAACATTCTGGTAGCGCTCAGAATCGGATCATTGGAATGTGTGCATATTAGACGGCTGTTGAACGTCCTGCTCGCCCGCTTGAGCGAACCTCGACCGGCGTGATTTCAGCCCCCCCCCTCATAGCCTAGATCTGCTTTGGTCTGCCCTTGAGTTGAGAGTCTGTGATATAGACCTCCTCTTGAGGCCGCAGGACTCAGGGCTGCTCCGGCTCTGATCAATCTCCTTTCTCCGAACCTTCACCCGAGACCCCATGTCCGATCGCGCCTCCTCGGCGTCATTCCGGTTAGGGCCTCCTTCGCCATCGTCTCCCGCCGCTGGGTCTCTAAAAGCAAACCACCCTTCCTATACCTCAACCGAACACACTCCACAAACCCCGACATCTCCTCCGTTGATGTCGGTAAGCGCTCAGAACTATGCCTCCAATTTCGCATCCTCGCAAACATCACCTGGCCAGGCAACGTCACAACCTGCAAACCTCTCCTCGCCACCTTCTTCCGTGCCGATGTCTACTCAAGTCTCACAGCAACCAACAGTAGGTACAACAAATTCGTTTCCGACACCGGCTAGCAGTGTGAACGGTCACTTCACCGGGGCAACGCCCGTTGATGATAGCGAACAGACAGAGAAATCATTCGGGCCGGAAATGGGGGCGACTTCCACAGCAGATATGAATGCGCCCATTCAACAGACAGAACACAGACGGACAGACCATGATCGGCAGTCGGAAGGTCCAAGTGCGCAAAGCGGAGTCCGCGATTTTGGGGTCACGGGCGATCAGAATATGTTGAACCATGGCGATGCCATGGATATCGACAAGGGAACGGCGGATCTATCTAATTATGAATCAAGTCTAGAATCTCTGCAAAAAGAGTTTACGTCGGCCTTCCATCTTTGCAAAAGCTGTAAGAGCTCCCCAATACCAATCCTTGGTGCGGCTGTTGCCGTTTTCATAATGCACTCTGGTCCATCATTTCTTGGATTGAGATATGTTAACACTGTGCTATGAAATATACAGCCCATATTGCGACTGGTCCGGACCCGTCGTATGATCTTGTTTCCTTGTACGGGCTTGGTCCGGTTGCGAAATCGGTTGCAAGGATGGATCCAGTAACTGGGGAGAAGATCAACAGACTACGAAAGTCGTACGAAGGCAAACTGAAAGGCCTAGGCTTAGCTGGGAGAAACAAACCTGTGAAACATGAACCCGGTATGGCCGGTGGGCTGAGGCAAATGACGATGTGGCCGGAAGAAGAGTGGCAAAATCAGAAGGTGTTCGGAAAAGAGATCAAGGTTGCTGATATGGATTCAGCGTTGCATAACCTTCAGATGAGAGCCATGAAAATGGAGCCGGGCACAGTCACGAACAACGATTATTGGGAAGATATCCTTGGTCACGAAAAACAGTCGAAACATGCCGGAAGTGGGGATGGTAGCAAAAAGGCTGCGACACCTTCCAATGGCGCACGAGTGCCCAGTCAAGCGAATGGGACACCCACTGCAGCTGAGCCAGAGCGGTCTCGGCCCAGTCGGGGACGCAAGAGACATTACGATGATAATAGCTTTGTTGGCTACGGCGAAGGCTACGTAGACGACGATGATGATGGCGCATTTTATTCCAATAGCGAAGGGATTAGCAAGAAGAAACGGAAGAAGGTATAGCGTTTCATCCTAGAATAATTTGCCTTGACTAACGTTGAATCGAAGGATCATGTGTCGAAGATATCAACTCCTCTGCCCGAAAGAGGTGGAAGTTACGGGGTCGGTATGTACGGCATTGGGGCCAGGTAACCGATGAAAATTTGGTAGACCAAAAGCAAGTTGCGCTTTGCCCTATTTTTCTTCCCTTTTTCTTTTTTCTTTTTTTTTTTTTTTTCAGTCTCCATGCCTTCCCTTTCCCACTCATTCCACATCTCTACGTGCATAGGTTTCAGGCTCAAAAATGAGGACTAGGCTTTGGATCTTCTGGTATGCTTTGGTAGATCCAGTCACCGCAGCATCCTCACCGATCTATCATTCTCCGTACATTTTTGCATCATGGTGCTGGATATACCCGGCTTTATCAATTGGGCGGCGTTTAGGGGAGCAATAATCGTTCGGAACAGGTTTGTCTTTCGTATCCCTTGGAAGGCAAAAGATTCACAGCTTAATGTTCATGTTTAAATGCGTTTGCTTGTTCACTATTTGATCTGATCCCGTTGGATTTCGCCTTGTTTTATTCTCGTCCTTTTGCGATGGATTGGATTTTCTTTTTCCGATGATGTCCATCAATCACATTGAAGATGGCATGATTCGATATTCACTTCGTGGGTGACAGGGTGTCCGACTGTATTTCTTTCGTCTGTTTACTTCGGACAGTGAATGTTTATTAGCAGTACAGGCAGCAGGCATCAAGGATGCCCGTGATATACTACTAGATGGGTAGGAATGATACCTATGATACAAAATAAAAGATGTAGCTTACAACTGACGCCCTCCAGTCGCACTGAATAGATTTGGTTGTATCAGACATTCTATTTAATAATGTTAAACTCCTAAAAGATTCGTCCGTTGCATTGCCGTCAAGCGTCCCCATTGGCATTCTGCTCTTCGCGCAACTTGCGCTCATCTCGACTCTCACTGGCCGGATCAAAGTAAGCTGACAGGCCCGGAGCTGTCAGTTCATCTATATATCTGTAATCATTGATGTCTCATTCGGGCACTCACGCTTCTCACCGAAGACGGTTGTTCGAATTCCTCGTCTGTTCCCTTTATAACTTCCGGGGATCACTCGGTGAAGGGTACACCTATGACCAGTAACATAAGCATCAATCAAAAACTGAATAGTACACTCAAAAACTGTCTTGAAAACAGAAGATCAAGAGGAAAAATAAACAACATAAGCATGCTTACCGATTATCCCACATTGCAACACTACCCACGGCCCACTTCCAGCGCACGTAATGATCATCAGCGGCATGGGTATGATGTGATAGGAAATCCAGAAGCTTGTCTAAAACAGTAAATCATATCAATATTGAATAACCATAGAAGCAACCGTCACTGTTCCTAGGCAAGAACAGGAATACTAACCTGACTCGAGCTTCTTGAGTTCGGCAAATCCGGTTACGAACCCGTTGTTCACGTTCAGGGCTTTCAGTCCGGTGACTGGGTGTGTTCGGACGGCGGGATGGTGGGTGTCGATGGGTGGTCTGTTTGGTCCGACGCCCCAGAGATCTAGGATTGTGTCATCTGTTTGTCTTTTGTGTTAGGTTGGGTTTTGCTTTTTGGATAAGGGTAATGGAGGAGGGGGGGGGCACGAGCACAGACACTGGAGTCTGGAGGTGTGTACTGCGTGGAGGCCATCGAGGAATTTCTTGTATGCGTCGCTGAGGGCGTCGTATAGGCCGTATTGGGAGACCTGTTGGTTTCCTGAGTTAGATGGGGTTACTTGGCTTAGATTGAAGGAGTGTGGTATACCCAGGCTGTATCGCCTCCGACGTCTGGATGCTCTTCCATTCTCAAGAGGGAATATGATGGCGCTAGTTGACGAGGTAAGTAAATATCCAATGTTATACTTATTCAGTGTGCAAGACATACGGTTAATCTCAAACGAAGTATCTGCGTGGAATTCACCACTCGGCTTTGAGAAGTTACAGTTACATTGTGAACAACTGGTGCAGACATATGGAACGGTGGTCTTACCCATGGGGTGTAGTTGGCAATCTCGCGATGATCCTCACGGCTACCGTGAATATTCACGAACTATTTGATATCGTCAGTAGAGAAAGAGCATCCAGGTATCGAGGGCTATCCGACTTTCTGATCCTGTGTAGTCGTTAGCCCTAGCTGGAGCGCCGCAATCCAGATACTATCTTCGCACTCACCTTCTGGGCAGGATGCTTATCGAGAATTCCTATACGAACCACAAATCAGCATGGAGACCTTCCCTGTTGAAATATTTGCCCTACGCTACTCACCATAATGCTGAAATAAATCAACTTGCTTTTCCGTCGTCAAGTCCTGGTCCCTAAAAAACACCACACCCCTCTCGGTCACCAAAAGAGCCAACTCATCGAGTTGCTGCTCGTTCAGCTGAGACAGTTGCACATTTTCGAGAAGGGTGCCGATTGACTCAGTCAAGTCCACTGGCTTGGCTACAGAAAATAGAGATTTCTTGTTAGGGTCGGCAAAGAGTGCTCGGTCTTTTGGTGGACTGAAGGGTTCACGGATGGAATCTGGAGGGACATGGTGTTTGATTTTGGGGTTGAAGTTGGGGTGAAGGGTGATTGGGAATCCTGAGTCGGGAGATATGTGCTTGCGCGCTTCTAGGTGGGCCATGCTTAGATATGAAGTTGATGTACCTGCAGTGCCAGTTTCGAGTATGGAGCACGAAAGGGAGATTTATATGTCTTATTAGAATGGGTTTACTTCTTCTGTACGGCAAAGACGGCTGAATGTCAGACAGATTCACTAAGCGTGCTCTCAACAGCCAATCGCTTTATATCTTCCATTCGTTTTGTTATCATTCGAATACAGTAGTAATATCAACATGCAATGACACAATTGACAGATGCCACTAGTTGCATGGCCTGGATGGCGTCAATGCTGCCAACCATGACATGAGCCCTAACAACCATTGGTTGGTAGATGTAGCTTCTCGGAACAGAGACGCGCTATGAACCGAATGTTGAGATCCAAAAGGTTAGTTCAATCCGACATTTATTTCCTAAATCGGAAAACCTTTCAGATAAACCTGAATATCTCAGGATCGATCGCAATGATACCATAAGGCCTTGGGATCGCTCTATCATCCCCCCATTCAACCCCCGCAATTAGGGAGGGGTCGATGCTACTTATGTCGAGTCTGGGCTCTCATTTTTATTATTATATAGCTGCTAAATACATCCTGGCATTCGGCTTTTCTTATGCGAAGCCCTAACTTACCTGACTTGGTTATACCTGGAGAGTACCTCTAAGAAAGTATCACAAGATGGGCGAATCAAAGGCGCTCGCCCATGATTCAACACGAGAGTTGTCCGAGGATGAAGATACTAGTCCCAGAGGTCATGACGGACTATGGATTCAATTTCTGACATGGGCACGGTGGTATCCAAAAGAGATGAATCATTTAGAAAAGCGACTGGTCCTGAAACTGGATGTCCTGATCCTGACGTTCGGGTGCCTTTCTTTCTTCACGAAATACCTGGACCAGCAGGCCATTACAAATGCTTACGTGTCGTAGGTTGATATCAGTGCATGGTCCTCAAACAATTTGACAGAGACTAACAGCCATCCGCAGGGGAATGAAAGAAGACATTGGACTCGTTGGTAACGAGCTAAATTACATCACAGCCGCATTCTGGGCAGCATATTGTACATCCATGATCCCTGCATGCTACTATCTGACCCGAAGCCGAATCAATATCATTTTGCCTACGTTGGAAGCCGGTTGGGGTCTATTCACGTTTGGATGTGCCTGGGCGCAAAATCCGGGCACTATCTACGCGATGCGGGTTCTCATCGGCATCTGCGAATCATGCTCCTTTACCGGCGTGATCTATGTCATTGGGTCGTGGTATAAGCCCGAAGAAATCGGTCGTCGGGTGTCTCTGTTCTTCATCGCATCGCCTTTGGGAACCATGTTCGCTGGATATCTTCAGGCCGCGGCGTATACAAATCTGAATAATACACATGGATTAGCCCGGTGGAGGTATTCATCTATCAGCTTCCTGTACGAGCATAACTTTCAAGACTGATAAGCAAGTCTACATACAGGTGGCTTTTCATCGTCTGCACCATAATCACAATACCCATATGTATCCTGTACGTCCGGACTCACAATCTCCGATACAGGGACAATACTAACTGGACGCAGGGGATATCTAGCATTCCTAGATGTCCCGCACCGTCCAAAACCCCGGTTTCTAACACATAAAGAGCACGAACTTGCCAATTCCCGCCTCGTAGGCCTCACAACTCCCAGCCAACTTAAAGTCTCCCGCGACATATTTAGGCGCGTTCTTGGCCGCTGGCATTGGTACGTCTTCGTTGCGCAGTGGATCCTCGTTGACCAGAACTTTCTGGCTTCGTCCACGCCGTTCAGTTTGTACCTCAAAGCAAAGCCGGACATCTATTCTGTCACGAGAATCAATACACTCCCGACAATTGCAACGGCTGTTTCTATTGTAGCAGCCTTGATCGCAGGGACTGTGGCCGACAAGAAGAGGAATTTCTGGCTTCCTTCTATTATCACTACGATTCCAGTTCTGTTGGGCCTTGTTTTGCTTGTAATTTGGAATGTAGGGGAGGCTGGACGACTAGCGGGCTTTATTCTTACCGGCGCTGAGGGTGGTAAGTAACAAGATCTCCCTTGCATAAACATATTCATCCTTATATTTTCGTCCCACCATCACTGTGAGATTGCTCTAATGAAACCGAACCGAATATCTAGCAATGAGCCCTCTCACAATGAGCTGGGCAACCATAACGATGGCCAATGATGCCGAAGAGCGTGCAATCGTGACAGCCAGCATGAACGCTATCGGTCAAGCTATGTCCGCTTGGACGCAACTACTGCAGTACCCAGCAGTGGAAGCCCCGAACTTCAGGAGAGGTTTTATCTCGAATCTGGCAACAACCGTGGCGCAGTTGGCGGTGGTTGCCGTTATGCTTTTGCTCACTCGTCGAGATGCTCGAAGGACGAGAGGGTCAAATTTATCGGCAATATAGTCATGAAGATGGCGGGCGTCGTGTACAATGCTGGGACTACTACGAAGTTTTTGGTTTTTTCTGTAAAAGCCTATTTATTTCAGAGCCACTCGTGTTGGTTAGTAAACTTGCCATAAGGTAGAATGGTATTGTATAGTTCCTATCTTGGATTATCGTGGAAAATCGCCACATTTCCGGCTCTGTGCTTTGAATCTGACAGTATACTATAGATAAATAACTATACGGCATACCTCTTACATAGTGGTTATGTTATCTTAAGTGATCGAGCACTAACATTCAGCTACAGCATTTATATATATATGTCGCTAAGAGCTTCAAGACATCACAGATACGTAGAATACGTAACCTATCAGTCGATTGAAAACAAATTCCGTATACTTCAATAATTTCGTGCGTGTTCGAGCATTGTACTTTTTTTTTTTTTTTTTTTTCTTTAGAAACGACCCACGCTCGATCGCTGGCGTGTTCATCAAACGTTAAGAATCGTACACCCCGATCTAGACGGTATGCAAAAGTAAGCGTTATATGAGTTATCTCTTATCGGCTCATGGATAAATAAATAGTGGAGAAGGGCGATCATTCTTCGACCAATTGTCTTTTAAGTTTAATTCAATGCCATTGAAAGGGCGTGGAATTAGTACCCACAGTAACCTTTTCAACAGGACAAGGTTGTCTACTATAACATCTCCTCAGTTCCTGTCGACAATTGCCCCTTCTCTTTATATATATATTTCCTTTGTCTATAATTTATTCCTCACGTCTGTCCTTGTCATTTCCAATAGAAAAAGACCATGGCCAATAGTCACCCCACGCAGCGGAAGCCATGGATCGAGACTCCGTTGATAGAGTCTGCGACACTTTCAAAGGCAGCAGGATGGTAAGTATATTTACTTTCTTTGTCTAGTACCGTTCCATATACTATTGCTAAATTCTATGTAGCCGGGTTTTCCTGAAGCTGGAACTGCTCCAACCCTCAGGGTCCTTCAAGTCGAGGTAGATCTGTCAAAACCTACACAAGAACTATCAAGAAGCACGAACGTAACTAAAATATCCATTGCAGAGGTATCGGAAATCTGATTCGCAGGGCTCTTTTAGATCCTGCAAATAAAAACAAGGAGCTTCATTTCTACAGTTCTTCCGGAGGAAATGCAGGGCTAGCCGCCGTCATCGCAGCCCGAGACTTGGGCTGCCCTTGTACAGTCGTCGTACCACATAGCACCAAGCCTCTCATGATTAGCAAGCTACGCGCTGCCGGAGCTACAGATGTGATCCAACAGGGATCCAGCTGGTTTGAAGCCGACACTTATCTACGGCAAAACTTCATCGAAAAGAACAGAGACGAGAAGGACGCTGATGCGGCCAAGAAACGGAACATCTACCTGCCCCCATTCGATCATCCAGATATCTGGAAAGGGGTGGGGACAATGGTTTCGGAACTTGCTACTCAATTACCGCCCAGAGACATTCCTGCGGGCTACGCTTTCCCGGCTGATGCGATTGTATGTAGCGTTGGTGGCGGGGGCCTCCTTAACGGGATTGTGGAAGGACTCGGTGATTACATACGATCTCATCCGACGCCAGACTTGGTAACTGGTACAACATTGAAGAATGTCCGTGTGTTGGCTGCTGAGACGAATGGAGCGGATTCTCTCGCGCTCTCGCTGCGGAGTGGAAGTCTGCAATCTCTTCCGGCGATCACGTCCCTGGCGACTTCTTTGGGTGCGCTTTGTGTGGCTCCTCAGACTTTGAAGAATGCTCAGTCACCACCGGCCGGTGTTGACGTTGTCAGTGTTGTTGGGTCCGACGCTGAGGCTGCGAAGGGAATCATTCACGTGGCTGATGAGCTTCGGTTGCAGGTAGAGCTGGCATGCGGGATCAGTGTTGAGATAGCGGAAGGGTCGAGGTTGAGGGAAGCTGTTCCAGATCTTACTCCGGACAGTCGGGTGGTTGTGGTTGTTTGTGGAGGAAGCAATATCACCGCGGAGATGATTGCTGAGTATCGGCAGAGATTGCAGAATGGATGGGAGTAGACATTATCGGATCTTCTTACTCGGTATATTGCGTAATACAAAATTGCAGTATCTATTGTTTTCAAACTATGTGTGTAGCAAGGTGAAATTTTCAGGTGTGCTTAACATTGTCTCCGGCATTGGGCTTGCATGTGCCACACTTAGTACTACTGCTATCGCGTGACTTGTCCTTCCTTTCTTTTGCTACAACTAACACCGATGCTATTTACATGCAGGAATTTACAACTAGGCCCAAGATCAAGGCTTCTCAAGGATTATAGACTCGTTTGTTCTGCAATGCACTTGCCTTCAACAAGCTACCACTGGCCTTGTCCCATGTCCTCGGTGCGAGACCTGAGACACTTCTTCATCTCTCTAGTTTCATGCAGAGATTCACTCGCGATGAAACCAAGGTCAAGCTTGTTGTGTTCCCGAAAACACAAGCTAGTGTTGGTAACAGATATAGCGACAGTGTTTCCTCATAACACTCCTCCTTGGCGGTATATTGTTGCTTAAGACTCATTTCTGCGCTTGCCATTTTCAGTCTCCTACCGTCTATACTGTCTCTCATCACTCACTTTTGACACCATCTACTATATCTTCTTTGTCACTTCTCTCTCTCATTTCCCTTCTTCTAGTGCCTTTACGCCACCTTAAGTTGAAACATGGACGATCAAACCATCAACCTAGCCCAGCTTCATTACATAGCTGAGCAGCAGACTCGGCACTCATGTATATGGGAGGGCCATGAACATTGTAAGTCTTCTGTCATAGTTTGTTATAGCTAGGGAGATATTCTAACACTATCTGTGCTAGCACACCAATACCCTAACTTCAAGGAGTTATGGGCGTTTGTAACACCGAGACTTCGCCAAGAGTACATCGAGCGAGTTGAGCTGCTTGCCTCATCATCTACGACGGCCGAAGCGGAGGCCGACTATGAAGGCAATTTAAAAATTCTCTATGAAAAATGTTTTGCAAGCATGACCAAACTTGAGGCTGAGAAAGCTTCGTCCGTACCCAGTGAGTACCACATGTGCTTGGCAAATCTTCAGCGCTAATAGTTGCAAGTATCCATGTTCAGAGCCCAAGCCGGTCACCTCGGTATACAGGTCTTAGCCGAATCGTGCCAGGCCACTGACGTTAGAGGTAGTAAAGACGGCGATGATGATGATGATGGTGCCGCATGCTCTCAGGATGAGGATGATGAAACGGCCGAAAGAAGTATTTTTCCGAGCCATGACCCAAGAGAAAATGAAGACCCCATGATACCTGTCCTGGAATCTTCTGTCGACGCAGGAGTGCTGGCGTTAGAAAATCTACAGCACGTCTTCGGTAAATCTGATATCTTGTTGGGCGACACTAACTGGAAAAACGACATTGAATTGGCACTTTCGTTTTCGCAGACGGAAAAAGTGATTATCGGGGTTGTTGGCAGCACTGGTGTCGGCAAGTCATCTCTCATCAATGCCATCGCTGATGAAGAAAATATACTCGCAACAAACTGCATGCGTGCCTCCACTGCAGTGGCAACAGAGCTGTCATACAACGATGGAGAGTTCGGGTACAAAGCACGCATTGAATTCATCCAACGCAGCGAGTGGGAACACGAACTACGCATACTCTTCAAAGAGCTCTGTGACAGCTTGGTGGATGTCAAAAGAGAGAACGTTTCAAAGGATTCTAATGCTGGGGTTGCACTTGACAAGATTAAAGCTGTGTACCCTTCACTGGAAGTGGAAGACATCACGAACACATCGGTTGAAAAGCTCTTGGAGGATCCCAACGTTTTAAATCTGCTTGGGAGTACCTTGATATTTGAAGAGAACAAACCCCGAGTCTTCTCTCGGAGACTAAAGTCTTACATCGATAGTAAAGGCAAAAGGCGCGGCTCGAAGAATGCTTCACAGAGGGGCAGCGATATAGGACTTTGGCCGCTTATTCGTGTGGTTCGAATTTATGTCAAAGCAAAGGCACTGTCTACCGGCGCTGTCCTTGTCGACTTGCCCGGTATCTTTGACTCTAATGCTGCGCGTGTGGCCGTCGCAGAAGACTATATGAAACGTTGCTCAGCTCATTGGGTTGTCTCGCCTATTAATCGAGCCGTGGATGATAAAGTCGCTCACGACCTTCTAGGACAGAACTTCAAGATGCAGATGCATATGGACTGTGCTTTCAATAACATCACCTTTGTATGCACCAAGACAGATGATATCTCTGTAAGTGAAGTACAGGACTCTCTAAGACTGGCGCTGCCGTCAGTGCAGAAGCGTGAACATCAAGATAAACTATGTGCTCAGTTACGAATTGAGGTGAATGAGCTTGACAAGAGCAAAGACCGTATTATGGACGATATTGGCTCTATTGCCGACGAGATCGAGGAGCTCGAGGCTAGTCTGTCCACTGAAGAGTCCCATTTGAGCCAGTCTGATAATAAACCCAACAAAGAAAAGATTTCCAGTGAGGTTGAAGTGAGCGAGACGACCGGCTCTATCGAGAATAATATGGCAACAGCTCCTGTTGATAACTCCACCTCTGAAGTGCAAAAGTCGAGTTGCTCTGAAACTGAAGACCGGACGAGGCAACTTCAGGCTCTTAAAGCCGAGAGGAAACAACTTGAGCATCAGAGACGTCAACTCAACCAATATATCAAAAGCAAAAAAGCAAAAGCCAAGCGACTTGAACAAGAATCTGAAAACATGAAAACAGAAATTATCCGAGAGTGCATCAATGCCAGGAATATCTATTCCAAGGATGAGATCAAAAAGGACTTTGCATGCGGCATCCGCGAGCTAGATCAAGAGTTTCGAGAGGATGAAGATGAGACAGCAGTTTCTGGCACAACTTTGCCAGTTAGAGACTATGAAAACCTGGCGAACGAACTTCCTGTGTTCTGCGTGTCCACAAAGGCATACCAAAAGCTTTGCGGTAGACTTCGGAAGGAGGTCCATGTGACTGGGTATACAAAGCTGGAGGATACTGAAATACCCCAGTTACAGCGCCATTGCATAAGTTTGACCGAAAAGGCAAGGGAAGTATCGGCACTACGATTTTTAGCCCAACTGAAGAGGCTGTTCCAGTCGATATCACTATGGTCGCTAGCGACTAGTCCGGCACATATCATGTCAGATGAGAAAATACGAGAATTGGAAACAGGATTCAACTTAGCCGTGGATAACTTAAGAAAGGTATGCTTCTTATTCAGACATCCTGGAAATTTTTACTTAGTCCATTAGGCTATGGAAAACATGTTCGCGAGCGCTCTGATGCACTTGTCGAAACATTTGACGTGAACATCGTCAATCGACTTGGTATGTTGCCCCATCAGCACTTTGCTCCCGTCTGACAGATGCGAATAACGTAGACCGAGCAATAAAACATGGCTGTGTGGAATTTCCTCGCATAATATCTCAATGGAATGCACCCTGGGCCGAAGGAGGTCTTGCGTTCAATACGTACCGAGCCATTTGTCGTCGTCGAGGAGTATTCAAGGAGCGAGACTGGAACCAAGAACTGTATGCAAAGCGACACCGTGTCTTTGTAATTCTAGACCATACTCACATTACAGCAGAGCCAATCCTTTGTTAGACAAGATCGTCGGCGGTTGGACAAGAACATTTTGTGTGAAAGTCCCTCTACAGCTCAATGAGTTTGCTGTCAGCTTGGAAGGCAGCCTGCAGGAGTTTCACACCAGAGCAATTGCCCTCGCGGATAGAAGCGCTCCCTCCGACAAGAATACTGGGATGCCGGAAGTGATGCTAAGTACCTATTGTAAAACCCTAGGGCATGAGCTCAAGCGGGTGGAAGCATCAATAAAGTCCGAGCAAAAAGAATTGAACAGAATATTTGCCAAGACGATTGAAACAGAGCTACACCAGGCGTATGAAGAGTGTGCGGAACAATCTGGTAAGTTCTCAATTTTTATTCTTTATGCGGGGAGTAAAAGAGGAAGGAGAACCAGGCGCCTTGGATTCGTACCCTCTCCAAGCAGGCGATACATTTCATCTAATTCTCTAACACATCTCAAATAGGCCAGTATTGCCTGGTCCGCATGAAAACCATAATGACTCGCCAGGCGGCAGACAATTGTTCCTATGTGCTTGGACACAGTGTCGAGCGAGCAGTACAGAAGATAAATGACCTGCTGAACATGACACGCGAAAAACTAGGGCAGGTGGTAGAATCGACCGTGAACCATGTGTCGCGCGACTACCGCACGGCTATCGTCGAACCTCAAATCCGCAAGTTCTCTGATGACCAGATAAAGCTCAAGACTGAGGTAACCGAGATCATACAGAGCACAGAGGCAAGGATACATCTAGATCAACTCCTGGGGCTTAACAAGGAATCGAATGGCCAGGAAGAATTATCTGTTGCACCTGAGGTCTTGAAGAGCGAAGAGGAGCCAGGATTGATGTACAAGGAGGAGATGCCCATTAAGGTAGAAGACGTATGTGGTCTGCACCCTGGACTTGATCTTCTGCAAACCGACGTATGAATGCCGGAGGCAGAGCGCGAGTCAAAATCAAATGGGCTGACATCTATGCGACACGAGCTACAATATTTATCTGGTACAGTGAGCATTCAACCTGATGTTTTCTTGGGTGGGAGATGGTGCAAGCAGTCAGGAGAACGACACTTTTATTTCAAGCCCTTTCGATGCGAACTTGGGATGATCTGGTATTCCAGATGTTTCTGGGATTTTTCGAACTTCAAAGGTGGATGGTTGAAACTTAATCCGATGTCTCTGGGAGACACGAAATGAGGTGCGCAATTGGATTGACGGTGCTGTTGTTTCTTGAATCTTTCAGTGCAGAACTTGGATGATTTGATATCTCGGGTTCGTGGAGGACACTTGGTTGTTGTTAGCAGCTTTTGGAGTTCATCTTCTCTGATATGAATAGGGTTATTCTGGAAATAAACCTTTCATTGAATCTTCTCTTGCATCAGTCTTCTGAATGTAATCACCGGCTCTGTCCCTGGAACAGTAAGACCATAAGCATCCAATCATACCCATAGTTATCAAGAAAGATACAAATCCTACGAAGCGAACCATATATAATAAATCATCAACATATCCATTGATCTCATCAGCTACCCGATAATGGCCAAGCCACTGGTATTTCGCAAATAAATCCCAACATAAACATAGCAGCATCGCAGAGCACACGCAAATGAGTAAATAGTATCAATAGGTAGCAAGCATAAGACCCAAGAGTATATAACGCCAGAATGTAGCCACTAAGATGTTCACTGTTCGTCTTCATCCATATTCAACACATCCCTGCTTACGGAGAGCAGGGGGTGATCTTTGGAAAAGCAGAAGGAGAAACGAAAATATAGGGGGAAATGGAGGAAGAGAAAAGTCACAAATAAAACAAGCGTCCCATCTATGCTAGGTTGGGAATGAATAAAAAAAAATGGTGTAAAACTGAAAAAGAAGATAAATGGTAAATAAACAAGCAAGGCAAAGAATCAAGTCTATCGCATCGTGCTTAACAGTCTGAAATCATGCAATGCACCGAGGGGGATATCGAAGACCGCGTATAGATGAAACGGCGTAAGATGGGTTGAGCGACGCAAGGTAAGAGAAAAGGCGGGAGAACGATGTCTTTCCCCTGATAAATGCAACCACAGACAAGACTTGTCAGTCATTCATTAAAGATTCCTTTTTCGGGTTTGTCCTTCTGTTTTCCTTTTCAAAATTTATATGTTCTGTTATCCCTGTCATGTTGGACATGTGCAGTCCTGTGGGGCTGTCGTGGATTAGAAGGGGAATCCACCAGGGAATCCGCCGCGAGATTGGCCGCCGCCGAAGGGGTTTCCGCCGGCTTGGGCGAATCCACCGCCACCGCCGCCGTTCATCATGTTAAAGAGGATGTTGGGGTCGATGTTGATATGGGTGCCGCCCATGCCACCCATACCGCCCATGCCGCCCATTCCACCCATACCACCCATGCCTCCCATGCCGCCGAAGCCGCCGAAGCCACCATGGCCACCGAACATGTCGGATGGGTCAATCAGGTCATCACCGTTATCATAAGACGCACGTTTCCTAAAACCTTTGTTAGATAGCCTGTATTGGAAATGACCAAAGACAAGAGGGGCACATACTGAGAATCGATCAGGGTCTCATAAGCCTCTCCGATCTCCTTGAACTTCTCATCACCTTGGGGATCATCACGGTTCTTGTCCGGGTGGTACTGGATGGCCAGCTTGCGGTAGGCCTTCTTGATCTCATGCTCGGAAGCATCCTTAGACACACCCAAGATCTTGTAGTAGTCCTTCCGCTGGGCCTTCTTGAGCTCAAATTCAGCCTTGCGGATCTCTTCCTGAATACCCTTCTCGGTGGGGTTGGACTCTGCCACGGCCTTGTAATCGCGCACTGCTTCTTCCCAGTTGCCAGCACCGCCGTGGGCCTTGGCACGTATCTTCTGTGCCTTGACATACGACGGATCCAAGCGCAGGGCCTCAGAGCAGTCGTTGACTGCGTTATCGTATTCCTTCAGGTTGATGTGTGCCTGAGCACGATTCTGTAAGATCTTCGCGTTCATGTCCTTGTTCGTCGGGTCTACCTCCAAAGCCTGCGACCAGAGGTCGATAGCCTTGCGGTAATCCTTGGCCTTGAAGGCATTGTTGCCCTCTTCCTTCGTGCGCATCAACTTCTGAACGGTACGAAGTAGTTTGATAGCCGACTTCATATCAGGATCCAAGCTGATACAGATTTTAAGGGTCTTCAGCGCCTGTTCCGTCTCCCCCAGGCCGTAGAATGCACGGGCACGGATCATAAGAGCGTCAGGATCTTGGTTGTTCTGTCGAAGCATGTTCATCGCAATATCCTGTGCCTTTGCAAACGAATTCTCGTTTGCCATCTTCAGCTGTGCTTCCGCGGTCATCAGGGTCCACTTGCGGGGCTCCTTAACGCCATTGCCCAGAAGCGCTCTCGCCTGGTCCAGGCAGAACAGAGCCATCGACACTCCCCGTTCCTGAGCCAGGGTCTCTTCCGCTTGGGTCACGAAACGAATCATCTTCTCAGCGGGTGCACGGTCGGTCGCCGAGGCGGGAGGATCCGTGCGAGAGAGGACATTAAGGGCCTCTGACGGGCGGCCCAGACTAGTGAGGATACGGGCCAAGCGGTACTGAATCTTAGCGTTGGACGGATCAAGCTCGAGAGCTCGCTCACAGTCCTCGAGAGCATTAATATACTGATGGGCGGCCATGTGCGCCGCCGCCCGGTTGGACAGGTACACGGAAGAATTAGGGTTAATCTCAACGGCTAAAAGTTTGTCAGCAGAAGTAATTATGAGTCTGTCGCAGCAGAGCACCCACCTTTGCTGAACTCTTCAATAGCCCGAGCATAATTGCGATCCTTGAAGAATTTATTTCCCGCCAACTTGAAAGAATCCGCCTCAGCGGTCGTTCCATTTGATCTATGAGGAGGAGGGGTAGGGCTCTTTTCGGCATGCGTTCCATTCACACCATTAGCGGACGACGACAGGCGAGGATCGTTGCTGTCAACGTCCATCGAGCTCCGGTCAGCAGCAGCAGCCATGGCTGATAGACGACGTAGCTCGTCGGGAGGAAGATTTAACGGATGAAGATCGGGGTCGGGCTTCTTGAACCGATGAACGGTCGAAGCACGGGAGAAAGTAGGACGAGAAGCGGAAGGAGAGAAACTGCCCTTAGAGGTAGCAGAGGAATGTGTCGGACGATGACAGGATTTGGAGTGAGAAGGAATGGACGACGACCGACTGTGGGCCGGACGAGTCGAGGATTTGCGTGGAAGATTCGGCTGATGAGGAGGAGCAGTCGCCGCAGCAGTGGGTTCGTACGGTGGAGGTGGAGGGGGTGGAGGATTTTTCCGGGTACTATACGAGTGACGGGGAGAAGAAGAGGTTGAAGGCGACGACGGAGGAAATCTAGGAGGTGGCGGAGGAGGAGGAGAAGAAGAAGAGGAAGAAGAAGGGACCGGCGTCGGATTTGGAGTCAAAGTTGAGAGATCCGGATGCTGAATTTGCTTGGATTTGGATCTCTTGGATTTGTGACGAGAGAAAAGTTGCGGAAGAACCATCGTTCTGATTGGTCGTCGCGGATCGAATTGCAACGAAGGCGGTGGAAGTTCAGAGTTTGATATCAATTCTCTCTTTTTTCCTTACTTCCGGAGCGGGAAGAAACAGAAAAGAGAAAATAAAAATAAAAATAAAAAAAATCAAGAAAAAGTATATCAAACGACAACGATCAAATAAATCGATTTCGGTCGCAAAAAAGATTCAAAAGAGAAAAATCAATACTCGCTGGATCACAAACAGATGTTTTTTTTTTTTTATACAAAGAAATCAATCCAAGTCTAGACAAAGAGTTCGGTCATGATGACAATGGCGCAGTCATAATAATATAGTTGTAGTTGTAGTAGTAGTAGTAGTAGTAGTTGTTGTTGTTGCTCTCGTCGGATAGTCAGCGTGGGAGAGGAAGATCGTGGGTTCACCTTGACAATAGTCGAGAAGTTGAAGAGAAGAAGAAGAAGGAAAAGGTGCGAAAAGCGAGGCTGGCGATCGCTTGAGTGATCAATTCAAACTATATAGGTAATATTATCTTTTTCCTTAGTGTAGACTTATTTATTTGGGGATTTCTCTTCCCTCCTCCACTTGGGAAAAAAAATCATGGAGGCTGGTGATTGAAGGTGACGAACTCCGCCTAGCGTGCAGCTTGTCGTCGAATCCCATCGATCTTTCGCCTGTCGAAAAGAAACGTCTCACTACTGCATCGCCAGTAACGGTCCTCCTCTTCAGTTCAGTCCAGTCAATTCTGTACGATCTTCTATCTGGCAGGCACTAAAAAATGAAAAATGACCATCCCCGTGGCTACCTGATCCAACAAAAATAAACCAGAGAGGGAAGAATGACTACTAGTATTTCCCCCCGAGCCGCCGACAACTAGGATCAGATCCACTCCGCCAATCCGTACGCCAGAAAACCAATTATAACACCAAATCTTATGCATGACGCTTTATTGTTTCCATAGCAAACTATCTTCCCTATACTCCGTACTCAGTACGGGATTTTTTTTTTTTTTTTTTAACACAAAGTACCGCCGCCTTCTTCCCCGATCAGCCGTGCCAGCCAATGCGGCCCACTCCCTCGGTTTTCCGGTGTTGCCTCTACTGTTACTCGTCTCGCTTTAACATGAGGTTCCACTTCTCTGGCGCCTTCTGACGTTGCAGGCAATTTTCTAGGCGACTCGCCGCCTTTTTCCTTGTCTCGTCCGTTGGTCATGGTGCAGATCCGCCTCTTCGGTTCCCAAGCTTCTACCTGTTGGACAGAGAACTGGCGGGCCAGAACGTCATGATCGCCACGTGGTAGTCGCGTGCCATCTAGTCCACCATCGACTCACTTGTTCGTCAGGTCAGTGAATAAAGTGAAACCCCCGAACAAGAATGGATGGGGAAGTGCGGTCGATTATAGTCCATGTATCGTATATACAATGTTCCGTAAACTTTCTCTTGGCAGACCATCTCCGTCACATTTCGAGGGCGGGCGGTCGCCGTTTGCAGAGAAGACTCACTCTACCTCTTGAGTATGGCATGAGCTGTCTTCACGTTGTTGAGAGAGGTAGTGACGAAAACATTTGTCGCTAGCAAGGCTCCTTTTTGAGTCAAGCCAGGTGGAAACACTGACAAGCGGGAATGCGTGATCAATATCCCTGATACAGACGCAAAACCTGTCTTCCCGGCTGCCAGATATTTGTTTGCAGGGTCAGGGAATTGCAACTGACTGACGCTTATTGATATAGGCCGCAATGCGGTGAGCCGACACCGGTGGCTTAGAGTTATAAAACACTTGTTGGAGTGTATGCAATGCTTCTCAATTGCCAAAAGGGGTCCGATGTGCCCTCCGCCCCGCAACGGCCGTCCACATTGAATCATGCGCGGTCATTCGTGACGAAGGCTCCTCCCGAATCACCCGCGGCGACGTTATCGGCTGATCGAA
The DNA here is from genome assembly GCF_009193585.1 of Aspergillus caelatus. Taxonomy (NCBI): domain Eukaryota; kingdom Fungi; phylum Ascomycota; class Eurotiomycetes; order Eurotiales; family Aspergillaceae; genus Aspergillus; species Aspergillus caelatus. The sequence goes on from NW_022475288.1 coordinate 130,585, forward strand.
TACATGCTGTTCATATGGGGGTGGAGGAGAGGCGGGGATGTCTGCGTCCCGCCCGCCATTATTCGTAAGGTATGTGTCCATCGAGCGAGAGTGAGTCAGTGTTGGCACTTGGCCGGAGAAATTCGTTGAGACAGTGATATCTGCTCGCACCCAGATATTTTGTTCATCGAGCCAGATAAGTTGGTGGGATGGCGAGGCGCTTTGCGTGCGAAAAGGCCTTTCTACTCTAGGATGCGGGTTGAATAAGCCCAGAGGAGAGGAGTGCCCCGGATGAGAGATAGGGCGGCGCGCAGCGGAGTAATCGACTCTTCGTTCAGAGGCACCATGGCGAATGTCATTCCCGGGGGTTAAGTTTGCTGGGTGCTGCATGTTGCTTCGTTCACGACGATGCCAGTTCACGCCAGATGCTATACTAGGCGACTTCTGTCGGGACGACGGCACCGGGTCAGCGGATGCTGGCCGTGGAGGATGGCTTGGCAAGCCATCGAATGCTTCCAGTGGTAACGCTGAATAATCTAACTGTATACTGGGGACACCCGAGTAAGGATTTGTGGAATGGGGCCGATGAATGATAGGCGGGCCTTCCAAGGACGACAGGTCTATTGGGTTCATCTGGACGGCGACGGTGAATACAAGCCAATGTCGATCTGGGGAACGGTAACAGGCGAAAGAAGCGAAATGATTGAGGAGTAAAGGGCCGGCCGCTTTCGTAACTATATTATTATACTAGATCATTCCAAAGCCCCTGCCTAGGATAAGTGGCACGGCCGAGTACGAAGTCGTGGAGGCAAGATTCCAAAAAAAGTGATGAATACGATGATTAACGGAAGGGCCAAGTGGATCGCCACACAAAATGCGTCTTTGGTAACAGAAGATGTCTAGAAAGCATTTAAGTTCAATCAAGCAAACCCCTGCGAGATAGGTTTCCCTATTCAACTTATATGATCACACATGGTCGAAACGTCGGACAATGCGTTGAGGCGGTGCTCGATGCAGCTTCGAGTCCTTTGCGTGCTTCGTCCAACAGAGAGAACAGCACAACAAAACCAACATTTCTGCGCCGCCCCATGCATCAAGGATCCATAAGTGGATTCAGCCCTCTCCTCGGGATCCGGTGATGGGCGGCCCCTAAGACTAAGGGACCCTACTTAGAAGGTAGATGCCGACTGTCCATCTCGGAGCTTCTATTCCAGTAAGTCGATCAAACATGTCAGAGTGGGAAAAGTGAAGTTGACACCGCAGAAGGCGTCCCATGCACTTTGATTATGCCCTGCAGGATTCTACAAAATACCCAATCTGATTAGTACGACGGATAGGGATTTGGGGTCGAGTTTCATGAACTGTTGGAGCGGTCGACGCAAGCGCAGGCGATAATTCGGTATACTACTCCAGTAAGTAAACAAAAAGGCACTGGCCAGTAAGAATGATTCAAAAAGAAAGAAAGAAAGAAAGAAAAAAAAATAATAAATGGATCGAAGCCAGTCCCTGGAAAATCGGGGGAATTGGATCTGGTAGGGTTCAATTATCGCCACCACGTCCCTTTTCGCCGTGCCGAGCAAAGAAAACCGCCTCCAAGTGGGAACATCCCATAAGCTGGAGAAGATTGGGTGGAAATTAGCTTCTTTGAGTCGGTCAGCAGGAGAGGGAAGAGCAAAGCCTTGGGGAAAACGACAAAACATCAACACTGCCACGGCCGCTCTTTGTCATCGCCGCGCTATGCCTCATCATCCATGGTTCGCTAATGGATTACCGCAGATTTTAAAAATAATTCTACTAGTTCTTCTGTCCCTCTCCCATCCCCTCTTTATTAATTTACTTCGTGTCTATGGAGTACTATGATTATGATGATGATAATGAGTATTATTATCCGGTCTGCACATCTGCACTTTTATACGTACCGACAAGATGGCGCAATTCCCCATATCATCCACTACTAATCGGGGCACTAAAATTCTCTAAATCGGGCAGTGTACGGAGTATGTACTTGTAACAGGAAACCCTTAGCGAGACCACGAAGATCATTCTTGATCTCCTCCTTCCTTTACCTTCTAGAAAGCATTTTGCTGGCAGTATATAATGTATTGAAGAACTCCGTTATAAGTATATCCAACCAGGCTCAATTTCTTTATCCGACCGGCCCGTATTTTCCGTTTTTTTTTTTTTTTTTTTTTTTTGGTTCTTTTTTTCGCCCACCTTGGCCCATAAGGCTGGTGGTTACACGGCATAAGTTCTGTACAATAAGTAGTAGTACTAACTACTAAGAACTAGTACTCTGTAGGTATATTATGTATAGATCATTAATCCTAGTCCGGTATTGTCACTAGTGACCTTCAAGTGGGAACCGGAGTACGCGTCGATTCTACTTCCTCACTTGGCCCTTCCATCGCGCACTGATCTTGCATTGGAGCGTTTGATGGATATTGCCCATTGCTCCATGCATATATGTATGGACATGGGGATGCGACAATGATGTCTAATTATACATTTTCTTTACTTTCTTTCTTTCTTTCTTTCCTTTTTTTTTTTTTTTTTTTCCCTTCTAAACTCTCATTGTTCCATTATGATATTAAAATTGATATATCGTGATTCATCAAAGTACACTTATTCCAAAATACCAAACCCAAGTACCTCTCCCACAATAGATACATACGCCTCCCATCCCATGGCACTTCTAGGCTCCCCAAATACAATTCCCTAAATGGGTAATACTAATTAATTCCATCCCGTGTTGAACCCTACCACCGACCATCACACCGCACCCAATTTCCAACATCCCCTCCATCACCATCCCCAAACACCTTACCAATTCCAAACCCCAAAACCATAATCTATGATATCCCAATCCAGTTACTATAATAATCAATCCGAAACCCGTCAGCCCCCGGGATCCGGATCTGAAATCGCTATCTCCCGCATTCCTGGTAGATTCCGATCTGCGACACGAGCGGGTCCCTTTTCATGTGCAATCACTGCCAATCAGACGTGGCGGGTGGGAGAGGCTGATTGGGGGGCTGAATCTGGGGAAGTGTTGGTCTTTTTTGTTTTATTATGGGTCAGGATTGGGGGGGGTATGAATCATTTTCGTTTTGAGGTGTGGGATAAGAGGTTAGTTATGATGTGTAGTATGGAGGGGATTGAGTAGTATTTTGTAAATTGGGTATGTTATATGTATTGTATACTGTAGTGGTTGCAGTTGGGAATTACTAGATTTGTCTACTAGGTCAGTGGGGGAGAGGGTATTGAACTTGGAGTGATGAAAAGGTTGTGAAAGCGTCATGGCTTACATTAAATCGTAAACAGCGACCGAATCGCTTCACATCTTCGAAGCGATCCAGAAGCCAAACCAAGAAGAGTAACAAAGAAAAAAAAGAGGTATAAAGAGTATGTGTAAAATATGAAGCATAAGAAGTCAAATGGTATTAACTCTCCCCAAGAACCACACACAAACTAAAGACAAACCCCGTCCAACTCTGGTATCATCCACACAGCACGTCCATTACTAGATTTCCCCCCGCCCTGCAAGCGGAGCCGGACTCACGAGTGAATCGGGGCTACACTATTGACAAGAAGGGAATTTAAGCCAGGAAGAAAGCGGCGGCGGCGGCAGCACCGGCAAGGCCGAAGGACTGGCCGACGGTGTTGGCGGCACCGGTGAAGAGAGAGCCGGGGCCGGAGGAAGAGGGGCTGGGATTGTTGTTAGTGTTTTTGGTCTTTCCTCATGTTTGGAGGTTGGGGAGAAACTTACGTAGCACCGCCGCTGGGGGCAGGGGTACCGACAACAGGGACGGAAGAGCTCTTGCCAGGGGAGACACCGGTGGGGGTGCCAACAATGGTAGAGTAGGTGACGGTGGGGATGCAGGTGGTCACAGCGATGACGGTGGTGCTGCCCTGGCTAGACTGCTGAGGAGGCTGAGGGATGACGGGGCTGCTGCTGGAGGGAGCAGGGGGGACGCTGCCGCTGGGAACCTGAGGGGGGATAACAGGAGAGCTGCTGGTAGGGACAGCAGGGGTCTCAGCGGGAGGAACCTCAGAGGAAGATTCGGCAACGGGAGGAACCTCAGCAGAGGAGGTCTGAGCAACGGGAGTCTCAGTGGTGACAGCAGCAGGGGTGGTGACTGGCTCAACACCCTCAGGGGTGGAGGTCTGACGGCCGGGGCAGTCGGTGACGGTGGGAGCGCAAGAGGTGATGGTCACATCCTCGGTCTGGTAGACGGTGTGGACCTCACCGTTGGGGAGGGCGGCAGCAAGGCCGGCGAAGAGAGCAATGGTGGTGGCAGAGAAACGCATTTTGACTGTAGGTTTTCTAAACACGAGATAATATAACCGTCAAGGTTGATTTATTGGTGTTTTATTTAGCGGTAGGCTAAAAAAGAGAGTGTGGGTAGTTGGTTTGGTTGGTAAAAGAATGGCTGACCGAAGTCAAAAAAAGTTGATATGCTTCAAGCAGGAAGTTTGGACTTGAGAGAAGGAACGGATTGAAACAAACGAGAGAAACGACGGGGGAACCTGGAGGCTTTGTATGAACCGGGAGATTAACCTGGAGATCGTCCCAGGGACGAAAAGGGGAGAGGGGACTGCAGGCGAGTGGAGAGGGCTGCAGATACTGGCTTTGCTAGACTCTGAATCTATCAATTGGTGAACTGTAATGCGGTGTGTTTCTCCAGGAGAAACAAAACAACCTCGACTAAATCCAATAGGCGGGCGCTTCATCATCTGGATGGGGCCGCCATTCTCATGGGGCTCGTGGGATGGCGGTTTGAAGCATCATGGTTGGCGGATGTGGCCGTCGAGAAGAACGACTACTAGTGAACTAATTTACTAGTTTCGTGATTAGCTTCGCTGCCACAGCTGGTTCCAGTCAATGCTTGCGCTGCTTGGGTTCAGTTCAGGAAGTTGAGCGCGCTGATGATCTGTCGGTCACTTTCTTGATTCAGTTATAATCACGAATGGCAAAAGATCATCATAAACTATTTTCTTGACTGTACAGTAAGACCCGAGTATTTTTATCCCAGACAATATTGTCGTAGTACTAACACCCCTACTAGTAGTAGAAGCATGGAAATACTACTAGTGGTAGTAGTAAATCTTGTTGCCATTACACAATTGTCATTGTAACATCCACTACTAGTAGTATGAAACAAAAAAATTCCCCGTCCGGAAATTAGCTCTGCGCCCAAAACAATCATTGAGTGATACATCCATGTATCCTGGGGCAATTTCAGGGGAAAGTATTTTCATCGGCCAAGCCACAAGGACGTTGAACAACTCCCGATAGATGTTTCAAGTTTCTGGGTCAAGCCAATCAGGGTCCTGGAGATACTTCCGTTCCTGACGCCATACTCCACTTATTCAAGTCGCCAACAGCCCGCTGTGGCTCTTGGGCTCCACCCATGGGCCAATGACTTGAATACCTAAGTCCCCAGTGGGTTTTCAGCCCCACCAACCCCTGTCTCTCTGCTACCATTTTTATCTCGATTATTTTTCTCAATGCGAGGCAAGTTGCTACAGAAATGATCAATTTTTGAGTAGAACAGAATTTTCTCTTCCTTCTGTAACCATAGAGTACGGAGGGATCTTGTATCGATTTTTCATAAAAGTCACAAGACTCGGAAATGGGGTTTAAATCAATTTTTTAGTATCCTTCGACCCAATGGTGCTCTGCATCACGGTTTCCTTCCTCGCGTCCGACATGATAGTAGGACGTGTGACTGCGCCTACAAAGTGCTGACGGCCGGTTCCGTTGGTAATCGTCAATCTCATGAATAACGCAATTGTAAAATCCCCGAATAGGGTTCAGACATCCATTTATTGTTCTCGCCACACAATCGTGTTTCTCCGAGTAAAAGCTCTTCATCTAATCCCTGTCTCTGTCGGCGGTCTAGAAACGCAGCCGATGTATCTAATCAGCCCTGTTAATTACATGAAGGAAGCTTGGCTGATTGTGCTTGACTCGACAAGACTAGGGCTCGACTAGACCCTGGTCGGTGTCATTAATTGCTTATTAACGCTAAGACTGCCAAGGAGGGTAAGGATAGCGTTGTACGAAGTACTCTGTACAGTTACTAGCATTCGTTTACACCCTGGTCGGGTCTGGCCTGACTAGTCGATATTCGCGTTGTAGTGTCAGTCATAGCAATAGTACTAGTAATAGAAACTTTCTGGTAAAATGCCGAATCGATTAGTCGTGGTTAGACAGGATCCCCTCTGCTCGCGCGAGAAACCATTCGGCTTGCCCTCGGTACATGGAATCGGGGTGATTGCGCCATCAAAACCTAGACATGACCTATGTAACGTCTCCCAGGCCCGAAGACGCTGAGACATGATTGTCGATGAGGAATAGAGTCTGGTAGAGTTATCAAACTATTGAAGAACCTATCGCTCCCTGAACCTTCTCCGGAATATTCTGTGGGGACAAATCACCCAGAGTGTTCGTGGGCTTCTTTTTTTAGGACTGTTGTCTACCGGATAATTGATAAAGAAAGGGGTGCTCATCTTTCCGCAGAGAGTGTCCACACTTCAGGGGGGCCTGCTCGAAATTAGAATCGGGGATAGGTAGGACTAGGTAATTGACTGATTGTTAATCTCTCAACGGGATCTGGATATTATCTGGCATGATCCCGTTGCGACCTTAGACCAAGTCGAGCCCAGTCCTCAAAGACTATGCAGCATTAGATTCTATGGATGCGTTTGGAGAAAACATATTGGTGCTCTCAGCCGTTCGCACAACATAAGGCGGTTAACTGGGTTCAGGGCTCCACCGATCAACAGGGGAAAAGCCCAATGATTCACGGCAGTCCGCACTCTCGAGGTGCGCAGTTTACCCCGGTGGACTGGCATAGACAGTTCGAACAACCATGACTTCCCAAGGCGTTACCCCAGGTTTCGAATTGAGGGTCTTCACGCATACTACAATACACAATAGTCTCGTCCTTTAAACCGAAAGATTCGTGGAGCATGACGAGCAGATCTAAATGAATGCTATGTGCTATATAAGGTGAAAATTCCATATCTAATGCTTGAGACGATGCGCACAGAGAAACGCACGAACAGACAACGGTGCTATGTCGGTGCCCGAGTCGCCGTTTCCCGCTCATTGTTTCCCATCATCGCAGGAAACCGATAGATCCAGTGGGGTTTTTTTACTGAGGGATCGTCCATCGCCGCGCGTCTACCAAGAGGGTTTTTTTTCCCTCTTTCTACACATTTCTTATGTGTGCCTGTTGTAATTATGATGTCTTCTATCTAACTATGTACTCCGTATATATGACGATAATTGACGATAAGTAAAAAGAATATAACAGTAGATAAGCGACGATAACTGCAGCAAATTCCACGCAAAATCATCTAGTTGGTCTGTGAATCGTCTGAACGATGCAGCATATTAGATGCCACGATAATGGTGGTGCTATGACCGATATCATGGCCAGAATACGATTACGATAAGTTCCTCTAAATCGTCACCAAGCCATGGTTTTTTTTTTTTTTTTTTTTCCACGGAGCCTGCACGGATACTACGAACTACGGAGTATTTCCAATTCAACGTCACTTCTACTATTATTAAGACGCTTCTCCATCGTGTATGGCGGTGCACTTATGGGGAAGGGCTATTTTAAGCATAGTGGTGGGCCGGACTCGAGATGCACGACGAATCAATCCCATTGCCATGTTGTCCAGTGCTCCCGTGCTTTTCCCGTCTCTCTCGATCATTGTGGCGTACGGGAGCTCGGGCATGAGCTAATAGTAGCTACTATGTATATGATGTCAGTTTGAGTGGATAGTTTGGAGTTGAGCTGGTCTTGAACAGGCTCGCCGTCACAGGGCTGAAGCTTTGATATCGATGATATATGTGCAGTAGTATGCATTAAATCGATCATCTGCCGACATGAAGCACGTGCTCTTGGCTCACAGACTCGGACTCACAGAGGCCTATGCGTCTATGTTGGGCTGACGCGTTCAATTTCTCCTGTAAGGTGTCTTTGATTCAAAAGTACTGGTCATACTCCGGAGTAGTAAGACTGTCGTTAGTCATGCTTATTTGTCTTGTATACTACTATTAGTACCATATACATGAGAGAAGCTATGATGGATGGTTCCTGTAGACCGGATAATGTGTCTCTTGTTCCGAGAGCTAATAATAATGATGATAATTGCTAGTCAAGCTCGGTTACGATTTCAAGTTAACAAGCATTTCATCAGAAAAGTGGGGTGTGATGTAAAACATTGACCATCGCAGTTGTTTGAAAGTGAAACTAAAATAACCAAAAAAGACACTGGATCGGTCTTAATTTAGTTAGTTACCGACCGGAAATAGAAACCTACAGGTTCCTTCCTGCAAACTAACTGAGTAGGGATATTAAGAATAGTATCTATTTTGGTGGTTAATTTAGGATATTTATGATCGTAGGAGTTTTAATTGATTTCTTTTTAAATTTATTGAATTTCTTTTTTTGAATAATTCGGATCAGATATTCAACGTGGTTCCGTGGTATGTAGAAAAAAAAAATCTGTGTTTCTCTCCCTCTTTTTTTTTTTTTTTTTTTTGGGGGGTGGCCAATTTGATGGATGCCTAGAAATGCCTGAGGGGTCAGGAACCGGATCACGCTACGAAGGGGAACCGACAGACGGATCTCAGATACAACAAACCTACTGACAGAACTCTGGGACCTAAGAATTTCCTCTGTGCTCAAAATGGAGTCGGTCCCTGAACTAACGAGGTTGATAGCATATAATAATAGCATCTGAGGGAACGCAAGGCCGCAGAACAAGCACCAAGACCCAAGTATCAAATAAAGAACGGTCTTTAGGCGCCTTTTGAAACCGACTGGTTCCACCGAGTCAAGTCAACATCATCTGTCCGAGTGTCCACTGGCGGAGCCTTATGATTGGCACTAATCCCAGAGAGGGATGAACAGTGGAATATTATTAGCTGAATGAAGGTCCAAAAGGTCAAGAGTTACAATCTTTGAGTCCAACCGCCGGCGTGCCTTTTTTAGCCACTTTGTGATTGACTGACGGACTGACAACTTGACAAAAACGGGCCCCATTTGAATCCAATCCAATCCGGCTTTTTTCTCTCTCACACTCGCTCTTCTCCTCATAATCATATTAATTGAAACTCTTTCCGACCGTCATCATCTTTGATCAATCCTCCATCCCTTCGTCTTTTCTTTTTTCTATTCTTCCTTTCTTCCCTTTTTTCCTCCCTGTCCTCCTACTTCGGTACTCCCACTAACTAACTACTACTACTACTACAACATTTCTTACATAACGACCTTCTCTTCGTCTTGAATTCGAGACCTTTATTGTCTCGCCTCTTATCAAACATTCGCTTGTTTGCTTTATTTTCCTCTTTTCAATTCTCAATACTTAAGAACTTAAGAACTTAAGCTTACATTTCCCCCTCCGCTTTCTCGCGCGCGCGCTCTTCTGTCGCTCGATCAAAGAAACCAACCCCTCTTATCTCAGTCGCCTTTGCCGCGTGTTCAGCCCCACGGCCATCGTCGTTCTTCCGAACGTCCACTTCTCATTCTACCAATCTTCCTGTTACTTTCTCTCTTCTTCTCTCTTGAACCCTTCATTCTTTTTTCAAGGTGTCTAAATCAAATACCGCCGATCTGGCTACCTTGGCTGACCCCAACGAGTTGTTCTTGCCTGGGGAGAGGCAAGACAATCTCGCCATGTCAACAACACCCGCGGTTCCCCTCCTCAAACCGCCCGTGCCGGGTAATCGCAACAACAGCAATGGCCCCCGACCTCCAAAGCTCACCTTGGGGATTCCCCCATCACCCAACGCTCGTCCCGTCACCGGTAACGGGATACCTGCTCCAGCGCCCGTCCACCCACCCGCTTTAGCCCCCGAAGTGCCACAACTCCAGCGCCCGTCCACCCGCCCGGCGCCCCCGCAACTGCGACTTGCGACCCCGATGGGTAGCAGTAAGAATATCCAACAAGTCAATGGTCGCCCAGCTCCCCCGCCTCTAGCCACCAGTGGATTGAACGAACCGAACGGACACTCGCGGTCAGGTAGCTTCAACTATTTGGATGGAAAGGCTAGTGGCCCGGCATCTGCTTCATCGTCAAACTACTCAGCGTTATCATTCGCCATGGGTCTTCGTCAACCACAGGGTAGCACTCCGGATCCGTCTTCTGCTATTAGTTCAGTTTACTCCGATCGGGAAGGAGGTGTGCAGATGGAGCGAGACAACAGCGTAAACGGATTGATTCCAGATCTCGACAAGTTGAGTTTAGAAAAGGGCAGGCCACTGGAAGTTGACGATTTGGATGATGAAGGCTGGCTCGCGGCCAGTGAACAGAAGAAGATCGTGGAGTTGGGCAGTCTGGGTGAGGGAGCGGGAGGTGCGGTCACTCGTTGCAAGCTCAAGGAGGGAAAGACCGTCTTCGCGTTGAAGGTGGGTTTATTTCACTTTCTTTTGCTCTTTCGGAAGGGGTTCCAATCTTCATATTTTATCTCTCCTCGTTACTAATCATGCGGCTGTTGTAGATTATCACAACCGACCCCAACCCAGATGTGAAGAAGCAAATTGTTCGGGAGCTCAACTTCAACAAGGACTGTGCCTCAGAACATATCTGTCGGTATTACGGTGCATTCATGGACAAGTCTACCGGCACAATTTCGATCGCGATGGAGTTCTGCGAGGGTGGCAGTCTAGACAGTATCTACAAAGAAGTGAAGAAGCTAGGAGGTCGAACAGGAGAGAAAGTGCTGGGTAAGGTCGCAGAAGGGGTATTGAACGGTTTAACATATCTGCATAGCAGAAAGATTATTCATCGAGGTGTGTTCATTTTGCTCACAATGATCAATTCAACTCACGCACTAACCAGAATGCAGATATCAAACCGTCGAATATTCTTTTGTGCCGCAACGGACAGGTCAAGCTATGCGATTTTGGCGTTAGTGGAGAGTTCGGCACCAAGGGCGATGCCAATACATTCATTGGCACTTCCTACTACATGGCCCCCGAACGGATCACTGGTCAATCTTATACGATTACATCGGACGTCTGGTCTCTAGGCGTAACGCTCCTTGAAGTCGCCCAGCATCGCTTCCCCTTCCCAGCCGATGGGACTGAAATGCAGCCTCGCGCTGGGTTAATCGACCTCCTTACATACATTGTCCGTCAACCGATTCCTAAATTGAAAGATGAGCCGGATAACGGTATTCGCTGGTCTGATAGCTTCAAGTACTTTATAGAATGCTGGTATGTGACCCCATTTGTATTAGCATTGACCATGCGGAGGACTTAACTTTTTGCTAGTCTCGAGAAAGAGCCTCCACGAAGAGCTACTCCATGGCGGATGCTGGATCATCCTTGGATGCTGGACATGAAAAACAAAAAAGTCAACATGGCGAACTTCGTGCGACAGGTGTGGGGTTGGGACAACTAGAACTTTCTCCGCAGCACCACTCATTCCTTTGCAACCTCCCTCCATGCCTCTAATTGCTACTCTTCATCATAATATATCGCATCTTTACGGTCCCTTCTTACGCTTACCAGTGGCTGGCCGTTGGTTGACCAGGTTGTCAAAAGCATACGATTTGTGATTATGACGACGCTCATTTGCCGCATTGCAACGTCTATCGTTACTGGACTCATGGAGTTGGGATTGATTTTTACCTGATCATGCATGCCTTTCCTTTATTTTTGCTGATCCATCACGGGCAGTTGTATCCGCCCTCTCAGCCTCGGCTTTGTCGCCAGCCGAGTCTTCTTTGCACAAAAACTGCCAGCGGCCAGCGGTGCTGACGCTTCTCGGTTTCGTCCCTTGTTTTATTGCTGCTTCCCTTAGGACACGAGTGGGAGAAGTTGCTATTCAGGTGTTTTTGTCTTTATTTTCATACCATCTCGTATTTTCTCTGAGCCTCATCTCTTCTTCGGCACATACATATTGTATAAGCTTGTCATTGGTTTGTTTTGATTCTGTTATCCAAGAGCATAGCAACTGTGAGATGGAAAAGATCCTCTGTATATCGGCAGATTATACTGCATACAGGAAGTAGCGCAGAATATCATCAGCATTTTCTCTTATAACTTTCTTCGCGTCTTCAGGAGCCATGTCTCAGTAAATGGCTTTCACACACCATATCAAACATTCTATATAACCGAAAGTTATCGGACGACTAACGAGAGAGAGAGATATATATATATATATATATATATATGATAAAAAGTTGTACTGGAAGTTGCTTTACCTCGGGCATTCTATCTAAAAAATCAATCAAAATCAAATATTTTGTAGTACTTAACAAACTAGTCAGAAATTGAGTTCAATTCATATCCCTGGTCCAACTCTCATATTACGAAGGATACAATAACCAAATAAGAAGAAAGGCCCTGACAAGCATTTCCAAGACCAAGTCTGACGTAGGTTCTGCTCTTGGTTATTCTGGCACGTCTTTTGATTCAAGTCACTCTAGCGGAATATATATAATGCTTGCTACCTTCGCCCTGCTGCACAATAATGTACCAAGTCCCAATATATAAAATACATCGTTCCAAACCCCATGCAAATCGGTTTGATATTCAGGCGCCAATTCTCAATAGATTTATGTCAATATTATAGTTGAGAATATGTATTTTGATGATTAGAATAAATTGCTAGAAACACCGCGCAAAGCCGCTTGTACAGGATATCACATAATGGAAGCATTATTGAAAGACCCGCCAGAGGAAACAAAAACCATCGTCGTACTCATTATGAAAATCGGGGGGTATGGTCTTAGCGGTTCACTGGTTGAGCACCTAAGACCCATCCGATACCGCTGACTAATCCGCCTGTTACCATGTTACTGACCACATCTCGCTTACGCACTCTCTCCTCTGTGGAGTCCTCGCTGAGTCCACGAGCGTGAGATGATGACGTCGGCTGTTGGTCGGCAGTCGTGGTAGCGCCGTTGAGCGGGAACGCGTTCTTGTGGAGGGCTAACGCGGCGCCCCGGGCAACTTCGAAGAGGCCCATGGGGGCTTCTTCAGCGTTGAGGCGGTCGTTATGGGCTCGAGCACGTCTGGCATGTTGTTTCTTTGTTTCATATGCGTCTTGTTCGCTGTCAGTTGGTCCGAAGCCGCCAGGGACAGATGAGAGGTTGTCTCCCTTGGTGTCCCATAGTTCTTCCTCTTCGGCTTCGCGTGCGCGAAGGCCGTTCATCTCTTCGTCGCACCGTCGCCAGGCGCCAAGGATCTCAGGGAGTGGGTCGGGAGAAGGGACGAGGATCAGGGCAAGAGAAAGAAGTTCCATTCGTTGGGAGAGTTGGGTTATTTGGGCCTGGAGGTTGGAAGAGGAGGACAGCGCAGGGTCACGGTACCGGCCAGCATTGTAGACAGCACGCCAGGAGATGTCATCCCTTACGGCCGGATTTGTAAGGGGTGAGGATGTGGATAAGAGAGATGGAGGAGTGAGACGCGTGAGGATGTAAGAATATGCGGTGCCGAAATCATTGGACGAGAGAGCTGACGAAATTGCGAGCGACATAATACGTCGCTCGGCTGTGACAACAGCATCCTCCTCAGAAGTAGGCGGAAGGTCTACGTCGTCGCTATCGGAAAGGCGAGACGAAAAACCAGCCGCAACCAGATTTCTTCCGATTGCGAGAAGATCGTCCACCTTCGTGTAGGCTTTTGAGTTTTGATCAAGCACCTTCTCGATCAAGGAAAGGGGGTCGGGGTGCACACGGATACTGACGGGTTGAAAAGGAACACCATGTTGCAAAGTGAGGGAGTAGAAGGATAGAGCATGAGTTGCTGATATGAGGGCACGAATCTCCTTGAAGGAGACAGATTCCGGGAAGTGTGGTTGGAAGGCTTGCAAGCTGCGGATAATAGTTAGCTCCTGGGTCGACCTGGTGTTTATTTGTACCACGACTTACATATCGTACGCTCGCTTCATGCCTCCCCTAGTTCTGTTTCCATTGCTAGCGTTGTCATAAGTTGTGAAGATGGCCTCTTTGACGGCTTCTTCAACTTGGGCTGAGCTAAGGGCAGTTTGGGAATTTATATAGATATCAACGGCCAAGTTGAATTCTATACTGATTAGTCTCCACAATATAAAAGCTGGGATAGATTTTTGCTCACCCTTGATCTCTAGCAATGCCTTCAAGATCTCTGCCTCCACCACATCTCTTGAGACCCTCCAAAAAAGGCCATGACAGGGTGAATTACTTTCATTCCCTTCCATTTTGTCCGAGCCCCAATGCTGCAGCCAGAGAATCTGCTGGCGAACGTCCCGCCAGTCATGGCTAAATTTTGTTTGTCGTGCAATAGAAGACACAACGTTTCGCAATTCATGTAGTTGCGTATCCTGGCTACTATGAAGGCAAATGTTGGCAGCTGTTCGGCAAGTAACAGAATGTCCGAGTTCGGCTAATGTCTTGATGGAGAGGAGGATGGCGCTGAGGAACGATATAGAGGAAGCAGATGGGGATGTTAGTGGGTTCGATGCCACCAACAAAGCGTTCTGCAAAAGGGACACCCTCGATGACGAAGAGATCTGAGATGCATCAAACGTCACCGAAGGAAGTGCTGAGTTGTTTGGCGAGGTGAACAATTGATCCTCAAGACTCAACAACTTGGCAACTCGCGAAAGGACCTTGATTGAACCTTCTAGACAAGACTTGCCTGTATCGGAAGCCGTATAGATAACAGCAAGTCCCGATTGGCCGTATCGAATATTCAGATCCTTCGACACATCGTGATTATATTTTTCATTTTCTTCCTCAAAGCCTCCAAGGTCCGTATCCTCTGGACCATCCCAATTAAGGAAGGCATTCACAGTGCTCTCATAATCCACTAGGCTTCGCGCCAGCAGCCACTCGTTCACATATTGCCATCCAGAGATGTTACTACTCTGCTGTTGGGTGTTAACTTGAGGAAGGGAGATGGAGTTGGCCTCCGCAGCCTGATTAAGTCTACGCCTTTTCGACCGGTTGCTCCCGTACATCCACGGGCCAAGTAGTCCGCGTAAGTTGTTCACTAAATCCATGCTGTTCTTCTGAGCACCCGTCATCGAAAGAAGTACATTGATCGCGGTGTGGCTGTCCATCGACTCTAGAAGGTCCAGAGAGAATGTCTCATCCTGACTGGGATAATATTCGTAGTTGAGTCGGAGTACCGGTAGTAAGCTAGAGATGAACCATGTCCGCACAGTCGGTAAGCGCTGGTAGAAAGGTAAGAGAAGCTCAAGGATAAGAGGTTGGAGGGCGGTTTCCAGATCTATCCGATACGCCCGATGTATGAGGAATTGAGTTAAAAGGTCAGCAGGGTCTTGACTGTCTTCGTCGTCGTGGTACTTGAGTGGTAGTAAACGAAGCGTCCGTACACGTTTCTTGGCTGCAGCCTCAGAGAAACTGTCGACAGGAGAAACATCGATATCGTCGCCGTCCGTTTGCGACCGATGACCATCTAAAAGCTCCTGGAGTACCGGCGTGTAAGACTGGGGCGCTGTGCTTTCCGGTAGAAAGGTCAAGATGATGCGAAGGACTCGTTCAAGAGGAAGATAGCCTGGAAATTGGGCTTGGACCTGTGGTAAGCGGGAGACATTCCCAGTAACACAAAGATGGGTAGCTAGAAGAATCGCATGGGCACCGGATAGTCGACCAGAAATCGCCATGGCGTTCAACAGCGGCTCATTCGCCGGGGGAAATGAGGGAAAATAAAGAGGGTGATGTGGTCGGGAGCAATACTTAGTAAAGACGTCAAACGCTGACGCTCGGACCAACTTGGGCGGAAAGCGGCGAATCGACCGGAAGAACCTCATCGCATCCTGACCTCCGCTCCTACACGCTGTGCCCGCTCGCTTTCCCCTCCTCTCATCTACCACCAAACACACAATGGCTTCGGGTTTCGGTCTCAATGGCGGTATGTGTTCTTTTTATAATAATTGATGCGGCAATTGCGGTCACAATTGGCTATGGTTTCGTGGTGCTCGGTCGCGATACCTTTCTTTCGATAGCCCTCCCCGGCTAATACTTGCGTTCTCCCACAGGTCCTTCCCGCTGCTACAACTTCTGGCAGGAAGTCCTCGGCTGCTACGTCGTCAATGCCGGCGATGGTGAAACCGGCAAGAAGAAGTGTATGCCCGCTTTGGAGGATTACTACGAGTGCCTGCACCACAGAAAAGAGGTAGGGTTTCGCCCTTGCACAATGGCACTTTGCTCGTCAATTCACGATGCAGTCGAATGTCCTGGTGATTTTATATGTGGTTCTGGTATATTCTGACATCATGGACCTCCAGGCTTTGCGAACGATGAAGATGCAGGCCGCCTACCGGAAGGCCGAAGCGGCGCACCCCCGGGAGAACGCGCCCAAGGCAGAGCAGATTCGCAGTTTGGGGCTGCTAGGGAAGGAGGAAGAGGCGTCTGCTTTACTGACGAAGGCTTAAGGGGATTTTGAGCACACTAGGGGTGCGGTTCTGTTTTTGTTGTTTTTACTACCACCACCAATGTCGTGTTGTTATTTTCCTACTTGGAGTCCCTCAGTGTATAGAAATGGACAAGTCTATTATGCGCGCTGTTTTCGACGAGGATTGCAGAGTGTGATGCCTGCTGGTAAATGCTGTGAATCACCGCAACCCGGTGTTCCGGGACGACACGATGATCGCTTCCGCTGCTACTGTTTTTTTAGGTTTAGATATGTACGAGGTAGTAGACTCGATTTCCCCATATGAGAATAGCAAGAAAGACCTAGTATGCCAGTATAGAGTATTGTAGGTGGCAGTGAAGCATTAGGACGGTGAGGGTTGTACTTTAAATATGTTAAGGGCAAAGAGCCAAGTACTCCGCAGATTATATATATAAACTAAATTAGGTGCCGTTTGATTGGAGAATCAAGCAACGTGTACTAGTCATCGCCTGAGGCAGACCTTGGAGGGTCACCACCGCGTGGGAGGCTTTCGCATGGGACAAGGAATTGTATTTGGGCCGTCTCTCGGTCGACGTGTGAGTGGACAAAAGAATCCCCTTCCTTCACGATGAGACCATCTGGCATTCCTTGGCATGTTTGGGGGAAATCGACACAAGCTTACGGAGAACTCATACGGGTAGGGAACGAGAAAAGACCCGGTGGACACTCTACTTCTTGTGATCTTTGGATATCTGCGATCAACTCGAGACCTTCCGGTCGTAGGAATAAGGATATAGTGGTACCTGCAGCTAAAAACCCACGGATCACTTCGGCCGCGAGTCTCATCATGATGATGGACATTGGCAGCAATTTCGCGGCCGTCGATCGTGAGGTTGGCGCAGGGAGGATCACGTGACTATAAGAAAACCTTTACGGGAGTGGGGCATCTAAGCCGGTTCGGGGTTAGTACAGGGCCCAAGCATGGGTAGGCGCGCCCAGCCAAAGATGCCCCCAATGATATAAACAGGCTGCGTGACCTCGAGGGGGAAAACGAAAGCACGACGGGAACGACTTGTTGATACCTCCTGGGAGCTTGACGGCCCATACTTTAATATCGGCTCTTTTACTACCACCACCGACAACCTCCCTTTCCCTCTCCACTTTTGGGATTAATATTTATTCTTATTATTTTTATTATTATTATTATCATTTTTGTCTACTTCTGTCTTTATGCTCAAAAGTTTCTTTATGGTCTTTATTTTCTTAATACCTTTGGGCCTCACAGATGATCGACTTAATAGTGTGAAACTCGCTTCATCTAGTTTCTGTTATTTTTGTTTTTCTTCAGGTTTACTTTAATTCTCCACTCTGTCGGATCGATCGTCCTACATTTACTTATTTTTCTCCCCCCCGTCTCTGTCTTCCCTTTTAGTTCCATCCGTCAAATGGCTGTGACGTGGGTGTAACGGTTCGGTATACTTTACATTCCTTACCTTCCTGACTAAGACCTTCCGTGTACTAACTAAGTTGGAAGGATCCCCCATTATAATATCTGAGGCGTCATCGGAACTCTTTGGGCTTGGCAACTTTCTTTTCTTTTTTATTGTTTTTATTTTTTCACCTTTTTTTTTTTTTATTCACTCACGATTGATCGTGTATTTAATACAACCTCAATCATCTTTTCTTTTCCCCCACACCTCTACCCTCTCTGTGAAGAGGTGATTGCCCGCCATGACCTCCAGGTAAATTTTAACCGCCCAGCCCTGTCATATTTAGTATCCCACGCTAACCATCTCGGGACAGGTTGGATCGTCTGGTCACGTGAGTCACTATACTTGACTATTCTTGTGCTGAGAAGGTCGATGCTAACCAATCTCACAGCTTGCTTGAGACGGGCAGCACGCCTCTCATCCGGAACACTGCCGCCCAACAGCTGGCAGATGTTCAAAAGCAACATCCAGATGAGCTGTTCAACTTACTGGGGCGTATCCTGCCGTATCTCAAGTCGAAATCATGGGATACCAGAACAGCTTCCGCCAAGGCGATCGGGCTCATTGTCACAAATGCCGACCTCTTTGACCCCAATGAAGAGGATGGCCTAGAGATCAAAAAGGCGGACGATGATAACGATCTCGCAGTGGAGATTAAAACTGAAGAGGCGCAACTATCTCCCTCGGATGAACTTCTTCAGCTAGAACGTCTGGATCTAACCTCGATCTTGAAGTACGGAAAAAGGCTACTAGGTAGTGCTGGCAAGGAATATGAATACTCGCTGGCCGCCATGGATCCAATATCTCGGTTGCAGCATCAGAAGAAGACATTGAACTCCCGATTGGGCCTTGCAGGGGAGTATATCGAGGATGACTTGATCGATGACACTGATTTAGTTTTGAAGACCCCGGCTATCAAGGAGGATCCATCTCACACGCCTGCTTCCCGAGAGAACAATCATCAACTCTCAGCTCCTGTGTCAACACCAAGTGAGCCTGCTAACGGAGAGGAGTCTGGACTGAGCAAGCGGCAACTGAATCAACTGAAACGAAAAAATAAACAGAGTGCGAAGATGGGTGCGAATAAAGTGCGCGTCGTCGATCTCTCTGCGCGGAAGACGTCCGACGTTACGACACCGTCAGTGACGACTCCGCACCCTATTAAAGCAGAGAATGGAGAAGAGCGGAACGGCGATTCGAAACCAGACTACTTCTCTCTTGAACGACCGTCTGGTGATGACGACTCGAAGATCGTCTCTGAATTCAAAGGAGAGGCCGCTCCAGAAAAGCCTCTAATTCAGCCTGAGATATCCGACGAAGGCCCCAGCATCGCATGGCCCTATGAACCAATGTGTGATTTTCTCATGGTCGATCTGTTTGATCCAAATTGGGAAGTTCGACATGGGGCAGCGATGGCCCTCCGAGAGGTCATCCGCGTTCAAGGTGCTGGTGCCGGGCGCTTGCGAGGGAAGAGCAGATCTGAAAATGACACGTTGAATCGCAAATGGTTGGATGATCTTGCTTGTCGCCTTCTTTGCGTTCTCATGCTTGACCGTTTCGGCGACTATATCTCTGACAACGTTGTCGCTCCCATCCGAGAGACTGTAGGTCAAACACTAGGTGCTCTCTTGTCTCAACTCCCATCCCGTTCCGTCATCGCCGTCTATAGATGCCTATACCGGATCATCATGCAAAATGACCTAGGACTAGAACGCCCCATTTGGGAAGTTTGCCATGGCGGTATGATCGGTCTCCGGTATTTGGTGGCAGTCCGGAAAGATTTGCTCGTCAAGGATGCAAAGCTCATGGACGGTGTCCTGGAGGCAGTCATGAAGGGCCTGGGTGATTACGACGACGATGTGCGTGCAGTGAGTGCGGCAACTCTTGTTCCTATCGCAGAGGAATTCGTGACCTCTCGGCAGAACACGCTCGGCACTTTGATGAACATCGTTTGGGAATGCCTTTCCAATCTGCAAGATGATCTCAGTGCCAGCACTGGATCAGTGATGGACCTTCTCGCGAAGCTCTGCACGTTCCGTGAAGTTCTCGATGCTATGAAAGCGAATGCAGCTGTAGACCCCGAGTCGTCGTTTGGCAACCTTGTTCCTCGCCTCTATCCTTTCCTGCGACATACAATCACGAGCGTGCGCTCGGCCGTTCTTCGGGCTCTCATGACATTCTTGCAGCTAGAAGGAGATGGCACTAATGAATGGGTCAATGGCAAGGCGCTCCGTCTGATTTTCCAGAATTTACTGGTTGAGCGGAATGAGACTGTTCTGAAATTGTCTCTTCAAGTTTGGTCAGAACTACTCAAAGCTCTCGACAAGCACGGGGCCTTCAAATCAGAAGGTGAACTGTTGTCTCACATCCAACCTCTTATTACCCTAAGTGTGGCTCCTTTCGGCGTTCCTCGCTATCCCATCCCAATGAATGCCTCCCTCTTCATCAAGCCGTCTGGTGTACCGTTCCCAATGAGCGCAGCTGCACCAGCAAAGTCCTCGCCAAGTGCCTTTAACAATACCTCTGATGCGGTCAAGAAGAAGGGTCGCAAGGCAGAGAAGAAAGAGGTGCCCCCACCTTCAGCTCACAATGTCGATGGCCATATGCTGCAAGGTGATATTGACCTGGTAGGTGTGGACACCATGCTGCGGTCTAAGATCCATGCTGCAAAGGCTCTTGGTCATTTGCTCTCTCTTTGGGATAAAAACGGACTCCCAAGCCTCTGGCAGCCTATTCTGCACGGTCTCAAGCACTCGGCATCCACTTCCCAGCTTGCAACTGCTATGATTATAGAGGAATATGCCAGAATTGCAGGATCGGACAGCCCGTATACTTCTGTACTGTGTGAACAATTGCGCCCAATTATTGAAGGGGACCGTCCATCATGGTACGGCGACATAGCATGTTACCTTCATGTTGCACGTGCACAATGTCACTCATTGCTGAATGCCTTCCGGGACCACGCTCATGTTCCTGGTTCGAGATTGCCCGTTCTGGCTGTCATTGTCCAAGGTGATGCTGAGGCTGGCCCGAGCGCCTTCTCGCTGGCGGACGCTGAAAAGGTCGTTGGACCCGATTTCGAGCGCCTGAAGAAGGGCCTGGCACCAGCTCAGCGTATCACAGCTCTTCAGGTTCTGAACGACACAAGGGCAACTGCAGAGAGTGCAATTAACGAAGCTAGAAGCGTCCGTGAAGCAAGGGACCTGCGTATCCTCGCTGCCGCAGCGGGTGCTCTAGTTGCCATGCATGATATCCCCAAGAAACCAAGTCACATCATTAAGGGAATGATGGACAGTATCAAGAAGGAAGAGAATGCAGAACTCCAACAACGATCTGCTACTGCAGTTGCTACTCTGGTGGAGTACTATACCACCGCTACCAAGCGGGGCCCTGTCGACAAGGTAATTGGTAACCTGGTGAAATACTGCTGTGTCGATACGTCCGAGACTCCCGAATTCCACCACAATGCAGGTCTGGAGAAATCGATTCTATCCCTCCGCAAAGAAGAAGATCGCCGTGACCATCCGGATGCAGCGAAGTTTGAAAGGGAAGCAAAGGAAGCAAGAATTATGCGTCGCGGCGCTAAAGAAGCCTTGGAGCAACTGGCTGTGAAGTTCGGCGCGGCGCTTTTGCAGAAAGTTCCCAACCTTGCATCTCTGGTTGAACGGCCGCTTAGAGATGCCCTCACCAATGAGCTCCCAGCAGACATTCACGACCCTGACAATGAGCTTGGCCAAGAAGTCGTGGATGGTTTGTCCACTCTGCGTGCCTTATTACCCAAGTTCGATCCTGGTCTTCATCCTTGGGTTGTCAGTCTAATGCCCCTGATTGCCAAAGCACTGCAATGTCGACTGTCTGTGATCCGGTATGCAGCTGCCAAGTGCTTCGCAACTGTCTGCAGTGTCATTACGGTGGAAGGCATGACCATGCTAGTCGAGAAAGTACTGCCTACTATTAACAATGGTCTGGATGTGCACCACCGCCAGGGAGCCGTAGAATGCATTTACCACCTTATCCATGTGATGGAAGATGGAATTCTACCCTATGTCATCTTCCTTGTCGTCCCCGTCTTGGGTCGCATGAGCGATTCTGATAACGATGTCAGGTTGCTAGCCACAACGTCATTTGCAACTCTAGTTAAGCTTGTTCCCCTAGAAGCTGGTATCCCAGATCCTCCTGGCCTCTCCGAGGAATTGCTCAAGGGACGAGAGAGGGAAAGGAAGTTCATGTCTCAAATGTTGGATGTGCGGAAGGTGGAGGAGTTCACCTTGCCTGTGGCGATTAAGGCGGAGCTTAGACCTTATCAGCAAGAGGGTGTCAACTGGCTTGCTTTCCTCAACCGCTATAACTTGCATGGCATTCTTTGTGACGATATGGGTCTCGGTAAGACTCTTCAAACAATTTGCATCGTCGCCAGTGATCATCATTTACGAGCCGAAGAGTTTGCACGGACACAAGCGCCCGAGGTCAGAAAGCTTCCGTCCTTAATTGTCTGCCCCCCGTCGCTTTCTGGACACTGGCAACAAGAAATCAAGCAATACGCCCCGTTCCTTAAGTGTGTTGCGTACGTTGGACCTCCGGTAGAGCGTGCTCGGCTGAAAGGTTCCCTCGGTGATGCTGACATTGTCATTACCTCCTACGACATTTGCCGAAATGACAGCGATGTTATTACCCCGCTGAACTGGAACTACTGCGTCTTGGACGAGGGACATCTTATTAAGAACCCAAAGGCCAAGGTCACCCTGGCTGTTAAGCGTGTCGCAAGCAATCACCGCTTGATTCTTTCCGGTACCCCCATCCAAAACAATGTGTTGGAGCTGTGGTCCCTCTTTGACTTCCTGATGCCTGGTTTCCTTGGCACTGAAAAGGTATTTCTGGATCGTTTCGCGAAGCCGATTGCTGCGAGTCGTTTCAGCAAATCGTCCTCCAAGGAACAAGAAGCCGGCGCGTTGGCAATTGAGGCCTTGCACAAACAGGTGCTCCCCTTCTTGCTTCGTCGTCTAAAGGAGGAAGTTCTTA
This sequence comes from Aspergillus caelatus, assembly GCF_009193585.1. Lineage (NCBI taxonomy): Eukaryota > Fungi > Ascomycota > Eurotiomycetes > Eurotiales > Aspergillaceae > Aspergillus > Aspergillus caelatus. The sequence continues at coordinate 153,446 of NW_022475288.1, forward strand.
ACGATCTACCGCCAAAGATTATTCAGAACTACTATTGTGATCCTAGTGAACTTCAAAAGAAACTCTTTGAGGATTTCACGAAGAAGGAGCAGAAGCAGCTGGCGAACAAGATGGGCAGTTCAGAAAAGTCCGACAAAGAGCATATCTTCCAAGCATTGCAGTACATGCGGCGCCTCTGCAACTCTCCCGCGCTTGTCGTTAAAGACGGGCACAAGCAGTACGACGAAGTCCAGCAATACCTTCATGCGAAGAATTCTTACATCCGCGATGTTGCACATGCCCCTAAGCTTAGCGCTCTGCGTGATCTCCTCCTCGACTGTGGCATCGGTGTTGAACCGCCAAGCGAAGGGGACCTGGGTACTGGTGCAAGCTACGTGAGTCCCCACCGGGCCCTGATCTTCTGCCAGATGAAGGAAATGCTCGACATCGTGCAAAGTGAAGTCCTTAAGAAGCTTCTACCCTCGGTTCAGTATCTCCGTTTAGACGGCAGTGTAGAAGCCACCAAGCGCCAGGACATTGTCAACCGATTCAATACAGATCCCAGTTACGATGCCTTGCTTCTGACGACTAGCGTTGGTGGACTTGGTCTGAACCTGACAGGTGCCGACACAGTCATTTTCGTCGAGCATGACTGGAACCCGCAGAAGGATATCCAGGCCATGGACCGTGCGCATCGTATCGGCCAGAAGAAGGTCGTTAATGTCTACCGATTGATCACCAGGGGTACTTTGGAGGAAAAGATTCTGAAGTAAGTTCTCTTCCGTTTTTAAAGTTTTCATGAAACCACGACACATACTAACTTGTCTACCCCAGCCTCCAACGCTTCAAGATCGACGTGGCATCGACGGTGGTCAACCAACAAAACGCAGGCCTAAACACAATGGACACAGACCAGCTCCTGGACCTATTCAACCTCGGAGAAACAGCCGAGAATGCCGAGAAGCCCAGCGACAATGCTGCGGGCAACGAAGTTGACATGGTTGACATCGACGGCGAAGTCAAAGAAAAGGGCAAGAAGGGCTGGCTCGACGACCTCGGCGAGCTCTGGGATGACCGTCAATACCAAGAAGAATACAACCTGGACTCATTCCTGCAGACGATGAAAGGATGATAGATGAATCATTCCCAAACATCAGTTTCCCTAAACAAAACTTGTTGTGCCACTGGTGGACTGGAGTTCTCAGGCTCGTTCTTATCGAACTTCGCAGATAAGATACCTCAGCTGCAAAAGAGCATCCGCCAGTCATGCTCTTATTATTTCCTGCCTTATCCCCGTTTCCACCCCTCTTCTTTTCACCTTCTGATCCTATCTTATTACTAGACGACTGATTGAACCCGGCTGGGCGTTAATTAATGTTGTACATCCATCACTCAGATTCTCTCCTCTTTCCCCCCTTGTTTTCATACGAACTGTATCCCAGGAGTTGGGCGGCGATCTGTTTGTTTTCGAATTTCTTACTTTTATCTTAATGATTCATTGAATCATTGATTGAACGAATGACTCGGTGCTTACGAAGACGAAATCAAGGATAGACATGGAGGGGAATTTATCTTTCTTGTTTTATTCCCTTCCGTGGTGTTTTTTTTTATTATCCTTTTCTTTTCTTTTCCTGCTGTACTTTTACTACTGCACTTGTGTACATATTGACAAGCGGTTGTTCATATCATTCGATCCTATTACTTTGATGCATTATTTGGTCCGTTGAGGACAGATCTATTAGTCTACTTGAACGGTATCGTAGGGTATTTATCTATTGTAATGGCTAAGGAGATGTCGGTTTATTATATGGTGTAATTGATTCATTGGAATGATCATATACACTGACAATGTAGAGTGAAACAAGATAGGAAACAAAATCATTGAAACCATTTGTAGGTACGTTCATTATTTCAACAAAGTATCAACCGATCAACCAACAATCGCCGTAAGGTATGAAGACCTAGGCAAAACAAAAAGAAGATCACAAAACGCCGTCCAGAACCTGCATACCGGATGCCTCCGAACGCCTGCATGTGACAAGAATCAAAGACCCACTGATAGGTAGATGGGTGAAAAAGAGACCAGACCCAAAAGGAGAGAAATATCAGATCCGATGAAACAAGTAAATACAATGACTGATCGGTGATTTGGTATAATCTACGTAAAAAAGGAACAGAGGATATTCATCTGGGGAATTTGAAAGAAAGTTCTCGACGTCGAAATGGCATCTATGTGCGACCCAAACTCTCGTAAAATGCAATAACTGGTCGTGGCAGTTCCAAATGGTTCGTCATGGTGGACAAGGAACGATTAAGAGCGGTTCTTTGGCTGGGCAAGCGCGTTCAGCCGGCTCATGGTCAGCGCATTACGGCTCTTCTGTCGTGAGCTGGCCGGGGTTCCCGTTCGACTAGCACTTGTGGTCGACCGGAGAGGAGTGTGTGAACGCGCCTTGGTGGGGCTAGATGTTGGCATCTTCGATGGGGAGAACTTGAATGGGGAGAGCTTCGATGGGGAGCTCAGCTTGACTCTCTTTGCACTGCGGTTTTCTGCGGCGGTATCGGCTGGCGGCACATTCTCGGTGTCAGCATCTCTGCCAGCTGCATCTCGGTGTCTTTTCTTGTTGCCGATGCCATGAGGCACGCCTGGAACATCGGGAAGAGAAGGGTCGTGAGCGGCCTCGGTTTCGCGGTGTCGCTTCTTGCTGCCGATTCCATGTGGAACGCCGGGGATATCCGGTAGGGACAGATTGGTAGGGGCGTCTGATTGACGGACATGGCGGATGGTGGGCGACTTAGTCTCGCTATCGGACTTCTTTGCACCATGTTCCGGTGTCAAAGCTGGCAAAGTGGGATAAACAACATCAGATACAATCCGGGACGGAGAGCCAGCGGTGAATTTGGAGGGAGAAGGAGATGGCAGAGCTTCATCATCCTGCAATCTAGTACTGGAGGAGAACCCAACGCGCTTCTTAGGTGATGGGGTCAGTGCAGGCTCCTCCGAAGCATCGCGGGTTGCGCCCAACAGGAATTTGGAACTGAATTCGGGGGCTGCCACATGTGTTCCTGCTGCGATCTTCGCAGGATCTTTCGAAAACATAGGTTGATGGGGACGAAGGATCGACTTCAAGTTCAATTGGGGCAAGCCACTCTTGAATCGAGGGTTGAAGTCCGTGCGGGGCGTGCGCGGGGTAGTCGACTGCCTCGTGGTAGGGGAATGTGCAAGAGATGGTCGAGGGAGCATGCTTGTCCGAGGGGGTTTGAGACTGGTGGACGAAGTGCGCGCCATGGAGGCTCGAGTGGGAGTCATCAAAGAACTGCGGATAGCGGCGGGCCTCGTGCGAGTCACGGCTGGCTTTGAAGCGCTCTTCTCACCAACAGTCTGACGGCGAATGGAGCGAGTGGAGGTGTCATCACCCTTATTATGTTTGACGCGCTTGGCACCAACTGTAGTAGGGACAGGCGATTGAGTCGTCGATTTGGTGGGCGAATTCTGGTTGGACTCATCCAGCCGTGCCTTGGAGTTGGTCCGCTTGAGGGTCTTTTGGACAGGCTGGAAGCGACCGGGAGTGGCACGGAAGGCAGACGCGTGCCCAGCAATTGAATCCATCTTCTTGAATTCAGCCATATGAGCAGCGCTGAATCGGCTAGCCTGGCCCTTTGGTTCGGCGATCCTGCGACTTTCTGCCTGGTCGTTGCTATCCTGGGCGGGTTGACTCTCCTTCTCCTGGACCATCTGAGCTTTGATTCTAGCAACGTCCTCGCGCACGCTCTCCATGAGCTTCTTGGCTTCATCGCTTAGCTGAGAGTCGGCGGAAGAAAACTTGAACTCGAAGGCGGGCGTGCCGTAGTATGTCGAAGCGGGCGACGCCTTTGTCTTGCTTGGGGTAGTTTCGACCAAAGAATCTTTCATCACGTTCCCTTCGGCATCTTTCTTAATCGGGTTGAAACCCAGGATCAGGCCCGAGTCCGCCTGCTTGGTGGTGCTTTGGTGGACCTTGCTGGGATGCATCTCTTGGTGGGATGGACGAGTGACTGCACTGGTGGGTGTTTTCGACGGGGTTTGCTTGGGAGCAGGAGTAGCTTTGTGTGGGGTGAGAACATTGGTTGTGGACTTCGGGGTGGTAGTGGTGGTGTGGTTGGAGGGAACGTCGACGGGAGTTTCGTCGCGTTCCATGACGGAGGGGAGTTTGTTGTTATTGTTGTTGTTGACGGTGGCAGGTGACTCGGGCGGCTGTGGTTCCTTCAGTCAGGAACCAAAGTCAGCTGTCTGGTACTTTACGAGAGCAGATACAAGGGCAACAACATGGGCAAGTGAATGAATGAATGAATGAATGAATTGGAATCAACAGTCGATGGGGTTTGTGGGCGACTTACATTCGAAGCCTGGCGATTACGCAGGCGGGCGGACCGACGAACCGCCATGATGATGGGACGTGAGCGGTGGAAATTGAATTCACGAAATGATGGAAGAAGCTCGCAGTGGAATGATGGAATTAGTGGCAAGGGTGACGAAGGGATGAAAAAGAAAGGGAACGAAGGGCGAGCGTCGCCCGATTAGGCGAGAATGTAAACAAATATTGCCGGGCGGTGAGCTGACGTCAGTGGAGAGAGCATCTGATGTCAGATGCCCTGATCTGACCCTCGTGTAGCTTGGACTTTTTCCACCGAATCCTCTGAAACCTCTAGAGTACGTACGGATCTGGCTCAAAAAATTGTTAGTTTCATACCTGCGTTAAGAAGACATGCCCTTATGACTGCCGAGTCAGCACCCTATATTTATCCTGTACCGTCAGCATGCCTGACGATTGGACCCAAATACCCACACTAGCCTCGAACTAGGGAACATAGTATCTCCAACATACCAACATGTATGACAGGTTCCAAGGGGTCCGCAGAGCATATTACTTGCAGATAAAGTAGGTAAAAGATGTCCTCAGAGCTGCAGGGGGCCAAGTTAGACATTCCTGGTTAAGCAGGACGATCAATCATTTCCTTCTTTCCCCGGCCCCCAAATTGCGTTCCTTACGCCCCCACTCTGTAGCTCTGCATTCCCAAGTCATCGTTGATCCTCGTATACTAGAGTAGATACATGTTACTCCGGTAACATGGGGCTTAGTACGTAAGATAGCTTGGATGAGCCTCTGAAGAGACCTAGCGAGAGCTTCTCATCTGGTCATGGAGCAAAGAGAAGACCAATACGCTTTTGAGGACCAATTCACATATCTTTCTAGAACCCCGCGCAAGGCTAATCATAATAGTAGTAGGCTGATTTCTACATGCGCACATCATTATTGAATACTCGGGCATTGTTCAGTCCAAAGTTTTCATTAATTGGCTAGCTATTCATGAGCGTACGCATGATTCAAACCCGAAACAACAAAACAACAATAATATCAACCACCATGCACGTATGACATCCCTACATCCTACTTTTCCCCTAGGCAACTATCTACCTCAATTACAAGATCACAACGACCTTCCTTGCCGAGATGCCCTGCTGAGACAAAGAAACACCCTCAGGGATCTTCTCCAAGCCCTCCCCAACCACCAAGGGCTCAGGGACTGGCTTCAACGTCCCATCCTTCAACGCCTCAGGGATAAACTTGCCCCAAATACCCTCTGAGATCTCCTTATTATCAGAGATATTCGCAACATCAACGACTGTTCACACATATCAGTACACCTGACTCCCAGCATCATGATATCGGACATAGATGAAACTCACCACCAACAAGCTCCACTTCATCAGGAATATCCTTAATCGGCATAGGCAAGTTCGTAACCACACGTCCACCACCAAGTCCCTTGACCACGTCCGCACATCTCCTTATCGTCTCCTCCTCGCCAATCGCATCCAGGGCACCCACGAATTCCCCGGGGGTATCCCGGATAGCCCTAACCAGGTCCTGGATGATACTATCCTCGTGGTAATCCAGCACCTTGGCGACACCGAGACTCTGCACGAAAGAATGGTTCTTTGCAGACGCGGTGGCGATAACAGTTGCCCCCGATGCTACTGCCAGCTGAATCGTTGCGCTGCCGGTGCTCGATGAGCCGCCCCAAACGAGGATAATTTTGTTGATGGGTTTTAGTGTGGGGATTTGGGGTAAGGGGAGCTCAAGCCGGCCAGCTGGATAGAGGCCCATTGCCGCCGTTGATAGGGCTAGGGGGAGGACACACCCGCTTTCGAAGGACATGGTGTCCGGAAGGGGGGCGGCGAGGGTAGCTTTACAGATCGTGTAGTTTTGAAACCCGGAGTCTCTGATTTCGTTGGTAAGGAACCAGTTGGCTCCCCTATGAGGAGTTTAGTTTAGCCCTTCGGTGGTTTGTGAAGTGAGGTGGGTGTGTTCCTACCCCATTACTCGGTCTCCCTTTTTGAAGGTGGTTACATCTTGGCCCACTTCGTAGATTTCTCCAGCGATGTCGGCACCGAGGATCTGTTTGGGCATGCTGTTAGCTACTATTCTCGAGGGAGAAGGGATATGCTTACAAAGGGATACTTTTTGGGAAAAGGTAAGTGCGGTCCATAGACTTGGATCTTCCAGTCCACTGAGAGTATTCGGTTAACAACCTCCCATGAAAGCATGAAGAGAGGCAGCATGTGTGAACTCACTGGGATTGACCGCGACAGCTTTGTTCTTGATTAGAACTTCATCAGGGCCGGGGGTAGGCAATGGAGCTTCTTTGACCACGAACTGTCCGCCCGCTTCCAAAAGCCAGACCGCAGAGTTGGAGGCCGACATGGCTGTAAGAAGGATGTATACTGGGAGAACTTTGAGCGAATATAAGCTTGAGTAGATCGTGTTGATTGTGATTGTGTTGTGTTAAAAGAGGCTATTTTCTTGCTGAGGCTGGTCTCTAATTTATACCCATCTTTTCCAATCATTAGAAGTCCCACCATCCTGTCGGTGTTAACGGAACAGTCCCAGCGATCTCGAGGCCGAACTCCCATCAAAGATACTGGAGAGTGATAGAAAATGGAGTATGATGGACATGTGGGGGCCATAGGAAAATACGAGCCAGGGTTAGACTGTTAGAAACTGTCGTTTAACTGCGGTTTCCGTCTTAACTCCAATCTCCGAAGGGACAAACATCGAGCAGCGTCAAAGACTCAAAAGTATCTATTAGAAATCGAGAAACTGCTTGTTTCTATTGCCTTCTCCACGGAACTCGGAAAAGCCGTTATTTTGCATAAAATTACATGGCTATGATATGGTCCTGGTATCACGATATTATTGCTCCGTTCGTATATTCTTGACTTTTGTGCACAGATGATCGATCGATTATACTAGCTCTACTTGACTCTCATTATAATCCAAATGGATAAGTCTCCTCCTTTCCTCGTGGCGTCACCGGCTCATGCTTTTCCAGTGGCTTCACAGCCTGTGTTTCATCGAACCAGACATACCCGTCAAACTGATTGAGCAGGTCTGCCGCCGAATAGTGGGATATCTTCTCTGTATCTGGCCGGTAAATCACACCAATAAATCGCTCAAGCCGGAGAGGCTCGGCTTCGAACGCAGCTGCCAGGTTGGGATCGATGCGGTCCCGCCGCAGATCGATTAAGAAACTTGGGATTCCTGTGTTGTGGGCGACACGTTCCCAGCTATCCTTCCGCGAGGGCCGGACATCCATGACCTCCATGTCTTCATCCCATTCGTGTGCTGCTGCCACCGTGCCGGTGTGCGTGCCACAGCCAATCAAGGCTACATTCTCACGGCCGAACTGCTCACGGCATAGCTGGCCGATATTCACTTCTTTGCGCCGGGTCCCCATACTAGTGTATCGTGCGTCTCCGCAGTGAGAATTGTGCGCCCACACCACGGCTTTCGTTCCTTCGGGCTTATGACGCAGTGTTCTACGGAGAGTATCCACCATGTGTGTATCGCGCAGTGTCCACGACGACGCCGAGCTGTAATACATAGCCTTATAGTAGCGCTCCGCGTCGCGCACCAGATACGCATTTTGCTCACTGCTATGGTACTCCTCGCCATCATGGCGGTCTTCGGAATACTCTAGTCGCCGTTGTAGCAAGTCGCGGAGCGTGTCTAGCACCCCCTTCTCACAATTCTCCATTCCGCGCACGGAAGCGAGCCCGTACATTGCGGGATCATCTACCCATGGCTGCAAACAGCCGTATCGCTGACGGGCAACTTTACCGGCAGCTGGGTCAACACGGTCGAGGTAGTCAATCACTGCCCGGATCGAGGCCCCCAGACTGTATATATCGAGACCGTAGAACCCGGCTTTCTTGCTGTCTGGCACTTGCACATTGTAATCGCGCATCCATTCGACCAGCTCCTGCATCTCACGGTTGCGCCACATCCACGTGGGGAACCGAGTAAAGGGATCAATTGGTTTTGAGTGACCCCCGATCTTTGTCTTGGGGCCTGGACGCTGACGCACGTAACGGTCGATTACTTCAGCGTCGGGCCAATCGGCCTCTACGGCTACCATGGTGAAGCCATGGTGCTCGATTAAACGCTTGGTGATCTCTGCCCGCGCGGTGTAGAATTCCGAGGTGCCATGGCTGCCATCGCCCAGAAGGACAAGGCGATAATCCGCGAAACTGTCGAAGTTCGAGCTGAAGCCGGGATCTTTAATGTCTGGCAAGGGTCGGGCTGCCGCTGTGAATAGTTCCTGGAGTTGTGACATAGTATGAACCTGCTTAAACAGTCGCATAAAATTCCACAATTTGCGATTCATGTATCAATGTTGAATACATTATGGCTCAAGGTTATCGAAAACTATAGCGATGCGAATTTGATATAGAGTTCATTAAATTCTATTGTTGGGGCGAGCGGCAAATGAAATCACATGTCCGTCAATAGCAGTCATCATGACTTCACACCCTCTCCATATGCGCCTTCGCAGCTGTCAAGCCAAACAGAATGAGCTTCAAATCTTTCCAGGTTAATGTAGGTCATGAAATTTCCCCACTGCATGTTCAGGAGACCCAATTACCCAGGAATTTTAACCAGAACCTACAATAGTCCACTATATTCCCGCGTTCGTAGGATCATGTCAGATGCATTCCCTGACGTCGTTTCTCGCCTAGAGCGTTTCCAGGAAGCCCAGGAGTCATTGTATGGCGACCTCCGCTCTATTACCAACCCCCAAGATTGGACTCCACCCCAGCAGTCTGGAGGCCATCGCGGTCGATACCTCTGGACAGATGCTTTCGGTGTGATCAACTTCATCACCCTACACCATGAGTATGAGAAAGCGTTGGCATCATCTGCCTCTGCGCCTGATGACCGATATTTGACGCTGGCACGTCGACTAGTCCAGACAGTACATGATGTGCTGGGGCGCACGCGGGATGGTCAAAGTCGCCTCCCCGGCGCAACAGACGACAATCCGATGGGCGGTGGACTGCGTATTGGTAAGTTAGAAGAGCATGGCTCAGACGGTGATGGCCAATACCATCACTATTTAACCATATGGATGTTCGCCCTCAACCGGTTATCGCTGGCAACAGGCGACCCAACGTACAATCGGCAGGCGATAGCTTTGGCCAGAGCAATTCACCCTCGGTTCTTCATCGGGCGCAATTTGCCACGGCCGCGGATGATATGGAAGATGTCGATGGATCTGTCCACAGCACTGGTGGCCTCGGAGGGTAACCTGGACCCGGTCGATGGCTTTGTAACATTCCGGCTGCTGCAGGCGGCAGCAATGCAGATGGGAGAGGGTGAGGTGCTGGCTAACGAGATCGCGGATTACAAGAAGGTGATGGAGAGAAAAGGAAAGCATTTTGTGACCAGTGATCCGTTGGATCTGGGGATGAGTCTGTGGACAGCACATTGGTTCGCAGAGAAGGAGGATTGGGCAACACAATTGTCCGGTCAATGCTTTGAACAAATTTGTATGTCTTCTATTCCCGTGTTGTTCCTTTCGTCATGCTTGGGAATAACATCAGACAGATGAGCTTTTTGAGATTGACCGGTACCTCGACCGCAGCCATAAATATCGCCTGGCTTTTCGGGAATTCGGGACTTGTATGGGCATCAAATGCATGTCAGAGCAGTCGTCCGAGAAAGAAAGCGCCGTCGATCTCAAGGTGTATGCCGACAAGATCCTGGACTCATGGAATATATACATGCAGAAATCACTCGCAACAAAAGTGACGCCGGATGATCTTCGCCCAATCACGCGGGTGATGTACGCATCGGCAGTGATACCAGGGGGTTAGTATATCAAACCCCGATGCTGCGGCACCTAAATAGGATCGGGACTGACCATAATCTGCAGCTTTTGCTCGCGGGTACTTAGGACCAGAGCCCATGCCCAGCCCAGAGAGATAACCAAACAAAGATCCTGAGCACCCAAAATGTACTTGGAAAACAAAAATATTCATGTGTATATTCTGCGTGTAGTACTCTACAATATGCATCATTGCGCCAGATACCGTGTATACTCGACAATATATGTCCCCGGTGGCAAATCGTATCAACGTCAAGTCAAGAAAACAATGAACACTCTATACGCCTGGAATGCCCACAACATCCCTCCAGGGGATGACCCGCCGAGGCAGAATGTAGATGGCATAAACGGTGCTTAGGGCGATCAGTAAGCCGGTCAACTGTCATGTATTAGTCAACCCTCGAGGAAAAGGTGTTTCGGCCAAATATAGATGTCAAAGGGGCGAAATACCTTCTCAAACCACGTATGGAACCAGATAGCAGTCATCAACAACATCCACCAACTCAGGCCCGTAACTGCGCCCACAAACCATACAGACCACTTCCTCGGCCCACTCAATTCGCGGTCGGCGTCCTCCGACTTTTTGCTTCCCTGGTCGATATCCGAAGCGCCCCTCCATGCTCCAATTGTCTCAAATGCAAGCATCGCAGTCGCAAGGACTAGCATGAACACATGGCCACTTACATCATGGCCGCCTCTCCATGCTCCACCGGCGGACTTGCACGCTGTAGCCGTCAACAGTGTGTGGAGTGAGGCAGAACCCTCTTCAGCCTGCGGGATGACCTGCTCACACTTCCCACCCGAAATCACAAAACTGCGATCGATTATTGCCGGACCAAAAAACCATTGTGTAGTCAGGTACCAAGCTAGGGTAGCCAGAGAATAACGAGCGAGCGCTTGACCGATCCGCCGCGGTTGTTGACTAGAAGAGGTCGTGTATGGGAGTTGAGAAAATAGAAGGGAAGCGAAAGCCGCAGTAACCCAAAGCCAGCCAACCTTCACAAAATATACATTAAAGACATTGTCCTTGCGGGCGAAGTAATTGACGGGGTGTTGGGGGAGGTTCACATCGGCGGCGATTGAAGGGGCTAGAGGAGTTGGATGGTTGGAGGGAGGATCTCGAGTGCCCTGTGCTGTCGGGGAGAGAACGGAAAATAGTGATCCTATAATTAGAGTAATAGGATAGACAAGCAGGGCTGCCGTAGGTGGTTGGTATAGCCGCGGTATTGTCGTGGAAGGGGATTTGTCTGGTGACGCCATGTTTTTTTTTTTTCCACCTGCGTATTTTCTTCAGTTTTCGATCTCCTTTCTCAGCCTTCCACGTTGCCTCCGTCAAGTTACCTGACAATGGTAGATAAGACGGCTTATGTGATAAAGTCAAATGAAATTCAGGATTCACGCAATTGAGTGAGAAGTCGTGTAGGTGAAGAGTCGGGAAGCCGACGTGGTGACTCGGCGGAAACGGAGGAAACGCGGCAATACGTAGTAAAGATTAAATGGTTTATTTAGCCTCGGAGACGGAGGGATGACGTCGATGAAACGCATGTGCCCATCGCCAGTCTAATTTGATTATGTACTCAGTAGCTTCACCACATTCGCCACCATCATTACTCCGTAGTTGAAGAACGTATTTAATTACTCCTAGCAATCCTGGTGGTAAATAAAGTGAGAACGATTTTTAACTTGGATTTCTTGATCGACTCAGTGAGTCAACACTAGCCCAACACTTGACTCCAACAAATAGAATTAACCCTACGAAGTATTATCCTACCCTAGGTCATTCATAAACATGTACATCATAACTCTGGAAATTCTCTGTACAATCCGAGATTGCCCCTTACCGAGCCTTAGGCAGCGAGGCCTGAAGCGGCAGTTTCCGTGAGGAGTTTCCAACGTAGATCGTCTTGGGGTAAGGAGTGACGGTCCAGTCCTGCGCCGAAACGTCCCAGTTGGCAAGGTCACGACGGGTAAGGGTGGTTGTCCACACGACCTCCTGCGAGGGAGCCAAGTGAATACGCTCAAACTTGCGCAGCACCACCTTAGGCTCATTCGGGCCACCTAGGGAAACGTACTGTACGGAAGAAGTCAGCATTGATAATCATCACACCTCATCCAATCAGGTCAACTTACCAGCTGAGGAACTTCATCACCGGCGACTTTGCCTGTGTTCTTAACCTTCACAGAGACGCGGAAAAGATCCTCGTACAGACCAGGATTTCCTCCGGCACCACCGCTAGCGGGCAAACGGGGCTGAGCAGACCCATCCGTGGCGCCTTCCGGAATATATTTGGAATCTTCCCAGCCGTAGTTAGAATCGTCAGACGATGCCTTCAGGTCGGTAGAGTTAATCCAGGGATAGATAAACTCATGGATCCTCTCCAGCCCCTCCGGATACACGTACTCCGACGCATCGCCAGTTTCACCAAAGTTCTTTGCAGCTTCAGTCATGCCACTGGTGGGAGTGTATTGAGACGCGTTCAGGGGTTGAACATGGAGGTCAGAGAGTTCGAAGGTGGTGTAGCTCAAGCCGTAGCCAAACTCATAGATAGGGGTCTCATTGAACTTATCGAAATGGCGGTAATCGATGAAAACACCCTGGGTGAAATCAGACTGGGGCGCCCCGTTACCATTGTTGGCCTCATTGACCAAGGGAGAACCATACGATTCCCGGGTCTTGCCCCAAGTGAAAGGAGACTTGGCGCCAGGGTTGACACGACCGTACAAGACATCGGCAATGGAGTTACCAGACTCCTGGCCTGGCAAACCAGCCCAGAGAATACCGGTGACATTGGGGTGATCATACCATTCATTGATCAAGACTGGTCCGACAGAGTGGATGATGACAACAGTATTGTTGCAGTTATTCGCCGCGGTCTTGACCACATTGTCACCGTTCTTCCACAAAGTGATGTTGTTGCGATCGCCCTCATTTCCATCCACGCTAAGGAAGCCTTCTCCTGAGTCGGAATTGACGAACACGAGAGACACACTGGCCTGGCGGGCAGCTGCAGCGATCTTGTCGAGCGCCCAGCTGTCGGTCACGGCGAAGACATTACCACGGCCCTGAAGAACTTCGTTCTGAATCGCCTGCTCCGGTGTCACGAGGTATGGGAAATTCGCAGTACCGCTACCCCAAGCCATGGCAAGGGTACCGTTATCGCATCCACGGTCATCACAGCCGTTAGCGCCCCACGGGTTGGAACCCGCATCCTCCCCCAGAAGGGCGACCAGCTTTTCCTTGCGGCTCAAAGGCAAGGCACCCTTGTTCTTCAGCAGAACAGTGCTCTCCGCGCCGATGCGACGGATCAGGTCAGCATGATCGCGTTGCACGTCCACAAATTCGTTGACCCTCTCGTAAGCACCTTCCGAAACATGGTTGTGCGCGAAACCATATTCGTCTCTGGTCCACGAGCTGAAGTTGGGAGGAGTATACTTGGTGTCGCGGCCAACCTTGTAATAAGCGGCCATGATACGGACGGCCATGTCATCAACGCGCCATTGGGGGATTGTACCGTTAAGGACACCGATCGTCAAGTTTGCACCCCAGAAAGACGTGCCACTATCGAAGGTAACATCACCGGGCATCGACATATCCATACCTGCCAAAGCGGCGCCTACACCGCTGTGATGAGCGGTCCAATCACTCATGACAAAGCCTTGGAAACCAAGTTCCGCCTTCAAAAGCTTGTTCAAAGTTTCGCTATTCTCGCAACCGTAGCTGTTGTTGATTTGGTTGTAAGAGCACATGACAGCACCGACTCCAGCGCGTACTGCATCCGCGAAGGGCCAGAGGTACAATTCATGAATAGTTTTGTCATCAACGTTGGAGCTCAGACTGTCGCTGACGTTGAACCCGTAACCTGCAGCCTCGGGTTGTTGGCGGAAATGCTCTTGTTCGTTCAGGATATAATGCTTAGCTGTCGCAATGACACCAGCATCTTGAATGCCCTTAATCGTCTCTGCAAACAGTACACCGGTGAGGGCGGGATCTGGTGAGAAACCTTCCCAATTTCTACCGCCGTCCGGGTGAGCACCGAGAGGGCCAGCAGCAGGACCCAGCTGAACGTCAATGCCCTTGTCACTGAACTCTTCACCCATTGCCTGACCGCGGAGGTAAGCGAGCGTCTTGTCCCAAGTGGCAGCGACATTAACTCCGGCAGGGAAAGCTGAATTGTAGTCCGCTGCGCGTTTACTGTCAGCAACATGTTAGGAAGGAAGGGGGAATCAAGAGCCACGCGTACAGAAACGAATACCAAGAGGGCTATCCTGCAAGCACAGGCTGGGGATGTTGAGTCTATATTCACGACAATCAGCCTTCCATAAAAGTATAACGTCACGTTGAAAATCTACTTACCTGGGAACACTACCAGTTTGTCCAACACATCTCTCTAGCTGCCATCTGAAGTACGTTAGCTAATGGAGTTCCGGACATGCTACAGTATCACAAGCTTACCCCGTTCCAGTCGTTAAGTTGACTTTCTCTGTCAACGTCATCTGGGAAACTATTTCCACAGCGCGTTTGTATACTTCCGCCCATTCACCCTGGCCGTCTGCCCATGGGGAAGGGTAGAAAGGAGGGGAGTACGCGAGATCATCCTATTCAGGGTGAAAACTGTTAGAAAGCTGATTCAATTGAATCGGATAGCACCGTATAGAATAGTGAAGCATACCTGGGCACTGACTACTGAGGCAGCCGCCAATGCGGCCACCTCGAACCAACCAAGCTTCATGATAACGTGGGAGGTAACCAGCAGAGCAGGAAATGAACACCTGGTCACCACACAGTGCTCACCAAGAGTGATTGTTGAATGAGGGAAAACTGCCAACAATGGAGGGGAGAAAGGTGATATAAATAACAACCGACATGGAAACGAGGGATCAACCGACGCCACCAACGATGGGTAACTTAAGTACAGCGCATGATGTATTCCTTGCTTGCTGTCTCGGCATCGGTACCCACTGGCTGTACCAGCCCAAGCTGTCACGCATGCAGAGGGGGAAAAGGGAGACCCGCTGTTTGCTCGGTGATCGGCGTGGGTGTACCAGATGGAGCGACGCGAGTGGAACAAATTCCATCAATAAATGCGAGATGCGGGAGGAGCTATAATGGATCCTTTCTAAAGGCAAAAAGGGAAAATTAGACAGAGAACCAATAAACATTACACGGAGTAAAAAGCAATGACGATCCGATTCGTTACCTGTAGACTAACGGCGAACTCGGTCCAGCAACCTTCTCTTTGTTAGGGTACTGTGTTGTCAGTCAGTGCACATTGTTGCTCGGCATGCTGAGCCATGGCTTGAGAAAGGTCCATCAGGTGGCCTGGTGAGCAGGTTGGAAAGGAATTTTCCCCGCAACAACAACAACCCTGGCGCGCGTTGATTTGTTGCCTTTCGGTACCGGAAAAGAAAAAGAAAACTGGGGGAACCTTTAGAACAACAAAGGGACCATCAGGTACTACGGGGGGAAAACTGGGGACACTAGTGCCCTTCAGGGGTAGTTCCTTGGTAATCGGATTACAAAACCGATGTCCTATCATGCCTTCTCAGTACAGTACATACAGTAGGCCCTGTTGAGTTTACTACATTCTTCGGGAAAGTAAAGTTTAAGACATGAATTCTTTACAGTATATTTCGTATCTTATCTTCCAGCTCCTTATAAAGATTGTGCATATTCCTACTTCTTCAGTATTCAAGCAATTCATTCCCAGGGAGCTGAGACACAACAAGGTATGCTCCTGTGGGACACGAACTGGATAGATACAGTACCTCTGTACCATACCGACAGTACCTGGCGAGCTGATCCATACATATTACCCGTAGCCCTTCCGTACGCAATATCCATTCCGGGAAAGAAATAGGCCTTAGGCGGCCATGAAACTAGTCAGGATTCAGGAAAGTACCAATGGACATTACACCACTACTAGTTAGTATTCTCATGGCAAAGGTGAATGAGGTAGAGAAATAAAGAAAAAAGAAAGTTGAAAAATCTCGTTGGTTCCACCATGCCGTGATCTTGATGACGAGACTAACATCACAAGTGCCGCATTTGTCCACACAAATGCATGGGTGATGTTACCGTATCACTGCGAGACCAGCCTCCCCCGCATCTTCCAATCTTTAGAGGGGCTTGCTGGGAATGATGGGCTCACCCTTCTTGAATAATTCTGGGTCCCAGGGATCTTGGTCTCTATCCTTCCTGCCTTCTGTCTCCTATGTCGCAGATTCCCTTTGGCAGGGAGCAAGGGATGTAACAGGCACGTGCTCTGTAAAGTGATTCTAGATCTACCCTATTTCTATACATTATAAATCATTCCGTGGCTGGAACGATTGGTCGCAAAGAAAGAAATTAAAAAAAAAAAAAAAAAAAAAAGCGAAAAGACGGCATCGATCGATTGTGACCATGCACTCGGAGTGGAGTCTAGTAGTTACTTTCATCGTTGATCGCTCTCCATTATTTCCTGATTCAGGTTGTCGTCGGCACAGACACCGACATCATTTTATCCATTTTAGCAGCCGATGGGCTCAAACCCTTTCCACGGATCATACTATCCATCGGCATGGCTCGTGTCGTTCATGCTCCAGACAGAGCTAGCATGGGTGTGCCTTCTATGCGGTTGCAATGTGGTCCCTACGACATCCCCGGAAGATCTTGCAGAGTCTTTGCGATCTTCATACCAATGATGAACTCTGTTTCCGTCTACAGTAGAGATCGCTTGCCACATGGCTGTCAGTTTCACCTTAATCCCAACTCTGAGGTACGGAGTAAAAGCTCGTAGAACAATCGAGGATCGGTACCGGGGCACGGACGGCCTCACTTCTCCGTCGGTGTGTACTGTGTAGTAAAAAGTATGTTCCCGGAAATGGTCCGAAATGCGAAGATTCGGGGTTGTACGGAATCCACAATTACTCCGTGGGGCGTTTGAGGTGAAAAGACTCAAAAGACTCAAAGGACTCTCGGGATTCCTCACGCTCATTCCGACAATCTCATTCTTTGCTGGCATCAAAATTACCACCGGTACTAATGAGGGTCTTGAGTGTGGGGCAACATGGCCAGAAGGCACGTATTGCTTTTCTTCCCCAGCAAAGAGTTCCTCACTGCACCACAAATTGTTTAACAAACCTTCTTAGTATTCTCATATCAAAGTACCAATACCATATACTATTACCGCGCAAAGTGAGCGTACTAGCAAGAATCTCGGTCTGAGGCCACTCCGCACATAGCAGCAATACTCAATTACATTACACAGCATTAACCGGGATGTGCTATTTAGCCTGTTTACAATTCATTTAATGCACTGCGGAGTGCATAGTGTACACTGTACATGCAAATAACCCCACTCAGTACGGAGTAGTATTTAATAAATCTTCTCACTTTGGCCATCTACACAGCGTACGGCTTCAGAAGCCAAGGAACAAATAACAACTTGACGTCATTCTCACCACTCCACTGCCTGAACAAACAATACAAGCATGTCCTTTGTTCCTTAGACAAATGGGCCAGCCACTGGCTAGATCTTGGCAACCAGCAAGCAAATCCTGAACCGCTATTTAAAATTTAATAAGAGATATTCCCCACACGTCACGAAGACCGTGGGGTAAACGGAGTCTGGAGTACCTTCAACTGGCCGCAACTCCCGAAGCTACCGCAACTTTGCACGTTAGCAATCCGATGGCGCTCGGATTCCCGTGTCTTCTGCCGATGTTTAGCCATAAAGAAGGAAACTCTGCCTTTCTCTTCTATACATGGTAACCCATTGTGTCCTAATTTGACTTTTGAGTGATTTTTGTTTTTTGGTGCCTTTTGCAGTTGAGAGTTCAGATATAGAGTTTTGAGTATGAATATGGACCACATAGGGTGTTGGGCTGCTCCTATGTTGCATTCTGCCTTCACTGCTGCCTATGCAGGTGAGCTACGGGCACTTCGGCTCTGGGGAACGATACGCTACGCGGTGCTTCGGTATTGGTTGCATCCTCTCACTCTAACCGGAGTAGTATACTCGGTGTCGCCGGGCTCATGCATCTGCTGTCTTTCTGGAGGAAACCTGGGTTTACCGCTTGGGCTTAAACCCGCCCTATGATGCTCAATACGGCACTGTATCGGATCCAAGCCGGCTAACAGATTGGCAAGCGGTCGGTTTCATGTGACATCTTTCCTCTGATGCTTCAAAGTGTGCTGTTTTCATCCAGCTTGACATATCCTTTTTCCTAAGCGTGGTCTGTGAACAACAAATGTAAAACTGCGCGCAGTGAGATGGTCCCATTCTGGAAATATCACACGATCAGTATGCATAACGTGCTGAAAACCTGACAGTTTAGAGCGATTCGGCGTTGCCACTACAAGTATTCACTCTAAATTGCCATTTCAATCAGGAACTGCATGGACTGCCTGGTCAACAAACTCCTACTACATAGTCTTCTTAAAAGCCTAACATGGCAAATGCGAACCTGACGCAACTCCGAAATAGCAGTTAGCCAAACTAACTCGCAGCCTTCTACTATTTCACCCTCAAGAAGACCATGAAAAGAGAGGATAATAGCTGTTTATCCAAGCAATAAAGATATAAACGCAACACAAAGCACAATTGCATGATAGCAACATGGACTACGTAAACCACCCGAACGACCCAGAAAAGCAACTCCCAGTTCAATAACCTATCGCGTAATGTAAATTCCAAAGCTATTTCACACAGGAACTCAGGAACCCATGACCCGGTAAACAACCCACACAGTCGCTCTCCGGTTTCGGCGTCCCTTTCTCTCCAAACACACCTTCTCAGGGTCTTCTCGGCTTGAGGCCAATACCGATAGCTGATATAGTGTTGAGTTCCTAGTTCCAGTTCCGATCCCGATTCTTCTTTGCTAATGTCGGACCGTAGCATGATCAACAACATTAGACCCGGTAACGGCAAAATAGCCTAAGTGGCTACCTATTCATGCTAAATACCGGGTAAGGTAACGAGAGTTCCATGGGATTTCCCGAAAAAACATCAAGATGACCGCCTGGGTCGGTCGGTGGAACTGCGGTGAGTTGTCGGGTAATGGACATGTCATGGTTATAGCATGGTGGAATATAATCCCGGGTTCTTGCGAAAGGTAAGGGGCTAGGTTTTGCCATGAGTCTTAACGTAAGGGCTCTTTGAGGCTCCTTTCCTTTCTTGGTGCTTGTACTGTGAGTGCTTGCGTGTCAGTTTTTATGGTTTCTATGGAACCATGTTTTTGAGTTGAGTTACAGGGCAGGCCCTTGTTTGGTTCAATTGATCACACTGTTGAATTAAGTTTGGTTCTCGAAGGCATATACTGGTGAGAACCCATAAAAGCTAAGTACAAATTGCAGGAATCCCTCCCATGATAGTCGTCACAATCTGTTCACAATATATACGTCTGCCATACTCGTCAGAGATGGCAAGGCTTGTCGCTCCTCAGGCAACTTGTCAGAGCTTTGCATCTCGTGGTGCACCCAAAGAAGTGCCATTAAATGGGCTGATGTCTGGAATTGCATCCGGAAGATCAGAGTTCTCGCCATGCGCCAGTCTGAACAATGGTTCCCAGACGGTCACAGCACGCTTGGTGATATGTCCATTACCCATCTCTGGAAGATGATAATATATCAGTTTATCTGCAGAGCATTCCAGAAGTTCACCAGCTATGCCCGTTTTATCTTCTAAGAAGATTTGAACTGCATTGAGGACCGTCTTCATCGGAGTCCGGCTAAAGGTTTTTAGGTTAGCAACCGCTCGAATATGAACTATTGTGCAGCGTGTGAGGGAGAGATATAAAGCGATGAAACGACGTTTTGAATTGGCAAAACCTACCACTCCGGAGCCACGGCCTCAATCATCTCAGGGGGGACGATGGGTGTGGCAACAATACCCGGCAAGACACAGTTAATATGGATGTTATCCTTGGCCTTCAACATTGGCGCAACGCCACGAACAAACTGATTGACTGCTGCTTTGGTTCCACTGTATTCGGGATACGTCCTATGAGGAAAAATACCCCCGATACTGCCGGTCACCACAATCCTTCCGCCCGCCTCGGGCCTGTTGTGTCGCATAAAGTGCGTTGCTAATACAGTGCCATAGACGACACCTTTGAAATTTATATCAGTGCAGGAGAGGTCTGGCTCTGGAGGGACGTCCTCGACGCCTTTATCGCGCCGGTTAAGGAGATAAAGCGAAGACTGATCACCCACACCAGCGTTCGCGCACAGTGCATCAATTCTCCCCCATAACTGGAAGACCTTTTTGAAGACAGCAGCCTGGCTCTGATAGTCGCTGACATCTGCTTGGAAAAAACGTGCGTTCTCGCCCAGGCCCTCCACAAGATCGTTTCCGGCCTGGGTTCGTCGGCCAACACAGGCGACTTTCCATCCACGGGAATGCAGGTCCCTGGCAATATCGGCTCCAATACCAGACTGGCAGAAGACAGATGTGGAGTGAGTGTGTCTGTCATCCTTTATTGACTAAATGAAGTACTTACAGTCGCGCCTGTAACAATGGCAACTCGATTATTCTCTTCACTCATTTTCTTCGTAGGATATACGTGTGAGCGAACAAGAATTGGGAGAACCAGCGTTCAGACATTGTGCCACATGCTAAGAACCACTACTTTTAGTTTAGACTGTAAGCGCACACAAGTAGCTTCGGAGATATTAATTGATTGCTGGCTAGCCCATGCCTATTACCCGCAGTGGAGAAAGAGCCCTACGCGATGTGATTTAGTCTCTTTCCATAGCGGGTAATTAGGGGGGCGATGAAACATAGGAGGGGGGAAAGCTCAGACAAAGTACAAGAAATTATATAAGAAACGCTGCTATAGCCGCTATTCGGGACGGTAAATGTCACCCTCTTAGCAATGAAGTGGCTTGTGGGTCAAAGTTCTTCCCTACTGTTATAATGGGGGTCTTGTCAACCGTCGTCTGTCTAGCACTATAAACCGCTAACGACGGATGAACCAAAGTAGCACACCATGAACACTCTTGCTTCCTGGAATGTACAAGAAGATTGTCGGCTGGTTGGCGGGTCCTTTGCCACATGTCCCAGCATGTTTGATCAGTAGTTGAAATGGTGTATTCAGGTTCAGAGACGGCATCATTTGTTCTTGAGAGTATTATCAAGTCCATTGGTGAGTACAGGTCAGGCCACCGCGCTAAAATACCAAGCCACTTTCAACGGTGGTGAGCCGGGTGCGGACCTTGCGGTGCCTTAACCATCCACCATGAGTCAAGCCAAAAGTATATTCATTGGGGGACTCAATGCAATTCGCTCACGACATGCATCTCACAGTTTGTCCATGCATGCTTAGTTTGGTTCGAAAGGATGGTGCTCGGCGGGAAGTCCCTCGAGTCGGGATCCATAGATTTATGGACTAGTACTAAACAAGGATGGGTAACGTGACATCCATCCAGCGCAGGACAGAGTCGGTATGGCGGCGATGGAATCGCTGGGTACTCCGTATGCATATTCAACTCATCTTTTGTTCTTTGTGTTGATTTCTAGTTCGACCTTATTATGGGCCCCCAGTATTATCCTTACATCGAACTAATAAAGCAAACTAGATGATTGAACGCAACACCCTCGCCATTGAAGCACATACATATCACAAAGGAACGGTGGACATCGGTGTCCCCACACACCAGTAAAGTCTCCTTCCATAAATGTATAAATATATCATCGTTGGCTCTCATATTTGCTAGAGTCATAGGCTACTGGCTTGTTTGTTATGATGTATCCAATCACATACAAACAGAAGTATGAAGCTTACACCGATATTTCGCGCAGGAAACTTGACTTTAACATTGATATCAGTGGTTCAATAGCGGGGTTCCATTCCGAGCCAGGTTATCGCCATTTACATATAATAACGTAAATTAACATAGAAATTGTTGGTCCGAAACGGGTCTCTGATGGCAGTAATCTCAGGTTAGTATGATATGATATACTGCAATGTTGGTTCCTTTCACAATGGCAAACTAACATGTCTTAGGCCCTGGCCTGGTAAGAACACGCTGGAAGAAATTACGGAGTGCTGTGGAGTCCTAGTTGTCATAGACTCAATCTTGCAGGCGGCCATCATTGCACCCGTCGCAAGTCCAGTGATTTAACCAGTAGCTCTGCTCTTGGTGTGTCGACAGTGGCCGAGTTCCAATTGTGACAGTTAGCCCTCTGATCGAAATCCCGGCCCCTTGAAGGTGATGCATTTTGCCAAACAGCTTGCCAAAAGACGAAGAGGGGCTTGGAAATCTTGGGGTCTTGGCAGTGGCGTTCAATGAAAGCAAGCGCTTATGATATGGAGACGATGATATCCAAGAGATAGAAACTAGTCACCGCTAATCTCGTCTAGGACCTGGAATAAAATTTGGTTTTGTACTCTGCATCCTTCGTCAGTTGTAAGGCCATTACAGAAACCTGCCCAGAGCTTTTTCTGAATCTCTGCCATATCCAAGCCGCGTCTGTTATGTTGCTTGATCAGCTCTTCCGCAATCGCGCAGAGGGTCGTATTGAGAACATCATAACTAGTGGGGCTTGATCCCGCTGCTGTATCAGGAAGACAACCACATATAGACTGACGTTGATTGGATATTTGTTGATCCAAAGTCCCCTGAGGCTCAGTTTTTTGAGCGAGCTTTGTAGCGTTCTGGGAAACGTCTGTCTTTGATAGGTCTCCTAAATCCTCTGTGTGGGGTACTTCGGAATCCGTCTGGCACCTAGGTAATGAAGGCGGATTCCGACAATTCTTCTGTTGATTATGCATGGCCAGTGACTGTCTTAGGGCTGGAATGGCAACCTTCTGAGCCATGTTTGGGTCCTCAACTGCCTGGACATATTCTGCAATGGTTTCAGCAGGTAGCCCCAAGCGAGACAAAAGGAGTCTCAAGCCCCTGTTTTCAGCTTCCAGCTTCTGAATAGCCAATCTATGTTCAACATCTTTTTGATGGGCTTGTTCTTGGAGAGCCACCAGCTTTTGTTCCAAGCCGCGGGTATGCTCCTGTTTCCTAGCACGGCTCTTGCGTTGGTTTTCTCGAACTCGAGCAAGTTGATCAAGTTTCTAGCAAAGGGGTCAGACAACAACAACTCAGTTACTGACTGGGTGGCACTAGATCTCTGGGGCTTCAACCTTTTGATTGGCATTATCCATTACTTAGTTGATGCAGCTAAACTGTAATGTTGGACTAGATATCATACTTTTGAGGAACGGATATTACATTGCTGAATGGTTTAACAGACAGACAAGTCCAGGAGATTTTTACGGCAAAAAGCCCATACCCACACGTGACCAGCGGACGGGCTGAGTCGCAAATTAGCTTCAGGTCCACCCGACCGGAACGGTAGTTAAAATAAGATCTCCCTCGGCACATCATACCTTTGACCAGATCAAGGGAAGACACATCGGCTTGGTTAAAGCGATAAAATAATGAGCTATCACTGGGTCCAGTGGAGCAGCACATCATAATAGTGGTATTTTGCTGCAGCTTGCGGCGGACGGCCCCAATCAAGTGGAGATGAAGATGTCTAGATCGGGACAGGTCATGGCTGGTTTGAACCACAGTTCCCTCCGTCGAATGCGTAATAAATCCATAAGTCACTCGAGTTAACCATACCTCTTAAATGGGGATCGAATCGGAAGGAGAGGCGCCTTCTGCACAACGTCATTAGCCGTCAGTCGCTGCTTATTCATTCAAGACCAACAATGGTCGCACTGCTCCTTCCCTCCCCTTTCTCACCGATTCCTAGGACGGCTTCTGTCTCACGCTTTCTAGGCTTGTATTGATCGCAAACTCACTGTTCGGGCGGGTGTCACTCTCCAGTGTACTTATACACCGCGATTATCTTTCAGCTATGGTTTCTACGCGACACCATCCCCGCGACTTTCCGCCTCCATCAACGGGAAAGGCTTCCTCGCCGTCTAACAACAGCGATGGCGCCACGAATAGATGGGTCCACGCCCCATCGACTGCGATCATCGTTTGGCTCGTCGTGTCAGTTCCGCTAGTTATCTGGGGTGCAGGCTATGTGTTGCTCCGTCCGCATACCATGCCAGGCAACAAATTGCATTCCCCTATTTGGATACCTTATGCGCTGTATGGAACAATTGACTATATCTATGGATGGCCAGCATTCAATGCTCGAAACGGTTTCCCAGCAGCACTGACTGTATTGAACCTTGTGGAATGTGCCGGATACATCTATTACCTCTGGATTGTGTATAGCCACGGAGTCTCAGCGTCGGGCGGTCGCGGGCAGCGCAAAGCCAAAAAGGGGCTTATGTGGATGTTGAGGACCGAAAAGGTAGTCTCTGGACGAACTGGAGCCACTGCACTTCTAGTCGCGTACAGCGCATCTCTTGCGACTCTCAGCAAGACTGTCCTCTACTGTGAGTTGTGAAAAGAAGAGTTCCCTATATCGGATGGTTGTGCCTTGCTTACAAGGATCCCAGGCCTGAACGAGGTTTTCTCCGGCTTTGATAACATTGGACATAATGATGCTATAACTCTGATCTTCCTGTGGATTATACCAAAGTAAGCTTCCTGTGTTATAATCTCACTTCGTTCGCTTACCGGTGGGCCAGTGGTCTTTGGATTGTTTTCCCAGGGTACAACAGTTATGTCTTGGGCGCAGAGATTGTGGCTTCCCTTGAAAGCGCCGGGCCACGCCAGCGCGTTGGACGACCCAGGTCGTAGTCGGGATCTGTAGCGGGAACGGTATTTATGCAGGGGACTGTTACATGGCATGCCACGCGTGGAACATGAACCGCAGCCGACCTAAGCATCTTTGGATGTAATTATTCGACGAGTGACCTAGTCTGGAGGTAACGTTCAATGTTAGATATGTATTAGTTGGATTGCTAATGTAATAGAAAGGATTACGCATCGGGGTCCGGGCGACGACCGCACTAATGTGAAGCGCTGCACCCTTAGGCATAGAGGTATATCCTCAAGAGTGGACTGACTATCTTACCGAACATGTTCGAAGGACGAAGTATAATGGAGGGTATCCACCTAGTACAGTAGATAATAGACCGTAATGTCACCGCAAGGGTTTTTTAAACCATTGTCGAAGGGGATGGGAATTGCCCCGGACCATTGAAAGAGTCGAGTTCCTACATGTCACCGCCTGAATTGTCAGGCGGCCAATTCATCGTTAGATACTAGTCGATGATAGATTCAAATAGTAGCGGTAGTAGTATAAGGTGAGAAGGATCCACAACCAACGAATCCGTTTTCATACCTGGGACTATTTGAAGTTAAAGGAAAATAACTCACCAACCAATATGATACAGAGGATCCATTCTCCTGGGACCCAAGCTCAAGAATGTTTGGTTCACCCAATGATCGTCTCCGTATAGAAGTGAAAATGACACCCAGAAGACGGGGTTAAGGACGACCATTAAATCCAGACTCGATGATTACTCGCGACTTTTTTAGTTGCATTAAATCGGTACCAAGAGGAGTTTAGTCTCCAATTCCTTCTCCTCCGCTTTTTCGTTTTCCTTCTAATTTCTACAGAAGAATAATCCCTCAACTCTTCCCCTCCGGCGACGCCCGTAGTGAACCCGAGTCAGTGCCAGTTCAGAAACTCGGGGCCGTCGCCAACACAAAAAAACCATTAATAATCCTCCCCAGCATGACGACGGCTAGCAATGCCAAGCCGCCACCGACCGACCCTCAATCTTCCCCATACCCACCAGAAGCGACCGCCTCATCCCGCAATTTCGTCCCGTCATTCTCCCGAGAGCAGGACGAGATCTCTTGGACCTCTCCCCAATCGACTATCTCCGGCTTACCGAACGATGACCCGCGCCTGGCTCTTGGGGTACCTGCACCCGTCATGATCCCGCCCGAGTCCGACGAATCCCCCTTGGCCTCCTCCGCAGGCCTCACCTTGGGGCACGACGATATCGCCCTCCCCGACGATATCGACACGCAGAGCCGGGCCAGCTCGCGCGACCCCGGGAGCGTCCAAACCGGGGGCGATATCGGTAATATTCTGGAGGGCGGATACGACCATCACCCCGAGGACGGGAAGGGAGATTTCGTGTTGAATGGTGAGCAAAAGAACGAAAAACCGGCGTGGAGCGAAATGAAGACAAAGGCTGGGAAGGAGCGAAAGCGCCTACCTTTGGCGTGTATCGCATGTAGGAGGAAAAAGATTCGATGTTCGGGCGAGAAGCCCGCGTGCAAACACTGCTCGCGCTCTCGGATTCCCTGCGTATATAAAGTCACCACCCGGAAGGCAGCGCCCCGGACAGATTATATGGCCATGCTAGATAAGCGGTTAAAGAGAATGGAAGATCGCGTTATTAAGACTATCCCCAAGGAAGAGACAAGGGATATGGCAGCCATCGGACGATCAGTGGTCCGGCCTCCCCAGCCCGGGCAGGCCTCGAAGAGCCAGAAGAAGCGGACGGCCGACGAAGCTTTTGCGAATGAGATGGACGAGTGGGCTCGTGGAGAACGCAAAGCTTCGCTGGATATCTTCCCAATGCGCCGGGAAAGTAAGATCAACGATACAACCGGTTTGATGACTGAGGGAGCAGAATTTTTACCCTCGTTAGAGATTCAAGAACATCTGGCGGAAGTTTTCTTCGATTGTGTCTATGGGCAGTCTTATCTCCTGCTCCACAAACCTAGCTTCATGCGCCGATTGAAGGCCAGGACTGTTCCGCCAGCTTTGATCCTGGCTGTTTGCGCTGTATCGGCTCGATTCTCAACTCATCCACAGCTCAACTCCGAACCGCCTTTTCTGCGCGGAGAGAATTGGGCCAACCCTGCTGCTGCAATAGCTTTAAGCCGCCACGACGCACCCAACATTACTATTTTGACCGTCTTCCTGCTGCTGGGTCTTCATGAGTTCGGAACTTGTCATGGTGGTCGAAGTTGGTCTTTTGGGGGTCAGGCGTTGCGGATGGCTTATGCTCTGCAACTGCATAATGAACTCGATGAGGATCCGCTATTGAACCAGCCCAATGGTGGCGGGTCCCAGCTCAGCTTCACAGATCGAGAAATTAGAAGACGTACTATGTGGGCTTGCTTCATGATGGACCGTTATAACTCGTCTGGAAGTCAACGTCCCCCTATTGGAAACGAAAAATTTATACAGATACAGCTGCCGATCAAAGAGTCACATTTTCAGATGGAAATCCCGGGACCAACGGAGGATCTGGATGGAAATGTTCCTAATCCGGTTCCGGATGACGTTGGCCAATTGTCTAACGCTAAGGACAACATGGGAGTTTCTGCCTATATTATTCGCGCCATAGTATTATGGGGGCGTATCGTGGACTATCTAAATTTAGGAGGAAAGAAAAAGGATGTTCATCCACTGTGGTCACCCGAGTCAGGGTATACGCGCCTCAAACGACAAATTGAGGAGTTTTCTGCATCTCTTCCAAGCCATTTAGCATTCACTTATGAGAATCTCCAGATTCATGCGGCTGACAGGATCGCCAACCAGTTTCTCTTTCTGCATATAATCATTCACCAGAACATGCTATTCTTAAACCAGTTTGCCATTCCTCTATCGCCGGGAGGGCGACCCCCGAGGGATATGCCCAAGGCTTTCTTGAGCAACGCTGGACGGGCCGCGGTGGAGGCGGCCCACCATATCTCTGTGCTGATCGATCGCGCTTCAGCATACCCTCTTACCGTTCCATTTGCTGGGTATTGTGCATATTCAGCCAGCACAGTACATATCTGGGGTATCTTCTCCAAGAACTCCCAGCTCGAGGCTCGTTCGAAGGAGAACCTACGGCATACTTATAGATATTTAAACAAAATGAAGAAGTATTGGGGTATGTTCCACTACATGGTGGAAAGCGCTAAGGATCGATATCGGCAGTTTGCAGATGCTGCCATTAAGGGGTCGGTTGTCACCCAGAACGGCAGCCAGATCACCGCCATGTTTCAGTATGGTGACTGGTTCGACAAGTATCCTCACGGCGTGTCGAGGATGCATTGGGAAGACCCCAGCGCCCAAAAGACAAAGAAGAGTGATGAAGCCGTGATGAGCCAGAAGGCCGACCTTCAAAGCGTTGAGGACTTCTTTGCCAGTCTCTCCCCTACATCACAGCCCAGCGTGTCAGGCCGTCAGCATTCCAGGAAGGACAGCAGAGGCGAAAGTCTGTCTGATATGGGTCAGCCAACCTCTCAACCGATGGTTGATATAAACACTCCAGGGATGATGGGCACGCCTGGAGGCGGGTTCCCACAGCCCACACTGTTCAACCAGGGCCGTGGACAACTTTACGGCCAGTATCCATTCGACTTTCCCGTCCCAGCCGACCAACTACCCCAACTAGACCGACAGTTCGTCTACGGCTCCTTTGGTGGCCTCGATCCCTCCAACAGCTTCATGCCGCCAGACAATCCGCCCATCTCTACCGTGAACGGCGCAGAGCCGTCCCCGGCAGCAGCCCCAGACAACACCGCCATCTTCCCGGGCCAACTAGACCCCAACGCCCCCGCCGGAGTAGGCGAGTATTACCAACCAAGCGCCTGGTTCCTCCCCTTCAACCTAGACCCCGTCAGTGCAGGCGTCAACCTCGACCCAAGCCCCGCACAAGTCCCCGGCAGCGGAACCCCGGACATGTCGACCTTCAACGCGGGGAACATGCCCATGGGCACGTTTGACATGGGAATAGCGAGTGTGAATCGAGGACCTCACATGAACGAGTAGCGGGAGGGCACCGACGGCGCTCGATGTCAAATTTTAACGGCGGCATTTTGCTTTGTTTTTTTTTTGGTTTTCTTTCGGGATCCTCTTGGCGAGTTTTTGTTCGGCTTGTATGGGATGGTTTGGCAAAAGAGATGGTTGGAGTTTTATTATGATCTCTTGATATCTGTACGGTGGTTTTATGTGTATATTTTCCTGGGGTTTAGGGAATACTAATCTCTTCTGATGGGGTGGGTGTCTTTGTATTATTCTTATATCTTGGATGGGATCATGCCATGTGGCTCAGATGTGAGGTGTCCAGTTTGTGGGTAAGTTATTATCCTGTGTCAACTACGGAGTAGTTAAGAACATCATCTATCTAGGAGTATGTACATTCAACATCCAGTACGGGAAATACAAAGAAATAGACTTTCCACCATCTGTAGAAACCGAAACTCATATAATACAAGTTGGACTACTGGGTTCCAGAAGGGCGGAAGCAAAAACAAATACAAAAGGAAAAGTGCATCATCCGTGAATCGAACACGGGCCTCATCGATGGCAACGATGAATTCTACCACTAGACCAATGATGCTAGTTGGTGTCTTTTTCTCATTTTATTTGCATAATATCCTAAAAACCACTTCTGGAGCCTTGACTATAATCAAGAACTATAGCCGACTACTGCACTGAAAGACCAAGCCTGGAATATCTTAAATAACTCATTCTATGTCTGGACTGCTAGTTTAGGGAACCAAAATGGTATTGGTGCTTATGAGTGTCTGCTGTACATAGAAGTTGCCAGGTTCATTAATAGCTGTGCATATTTTACAGCTACGTAGTTTTGGGCGCTCATCAATTCGGTGGCATGTATGGTCTTCCCAGCATACAATGCGCAGCATCTTACGTTGTATCTTAACTTAGTACAGGTGGCTCCACACACCAGAATCGACTCCATAAATCAATGTGAGGCCTTGTCGACAGACGGAATGCTAAAGCGAATATCATATCCTTGTTTGGAAGCGAAGGAATCCATAGCGCCAATGACCCTTATTCGTAACAGTCCAGGAAAATCTTACATCCAACATGCAATACAGCGAAATCAGACATGACAATCATGTAACAGAACCGACACAGTGGAAAGCAAAAGCAAGGGAGATTGGGAAGATCATAAAATATCAGTCCTCCCATTCTTCGTCCAGTTGATCTATCAGTCGATTTTCGGCATCGACATCTCTTCCGGAATTTCTCCGCCCGCCGATCGCACTGATGAACCCGCCGCGCTGGCTGCCGCTGCGGGTGTGGCCGAGAGCCGGCGATCGTTTGAAACGGAACACGCGGCCTAAGGAGGAGCCGAGAATAGTGAACATGTCCTAGTTACGCTTGCTGGTTAGTGATGGTCCCCAATGGTCGTGTCATAGCTTAGGCATATGGGAAAGACACAAGAGGAAGGAACCCTGCTAAACAATAGAACTATTTAACGAAATCGTTGATGTCCAACATTCCAGGGCTAATCACAAGAGCAGATCCTGCTGCTGTACACAGAAAACAACAGTTTACCCATGTTCAACATAGGTCTATATGATTATATAGTAAACAAGAGATAGGAAGAACATAGACCAGATGCTGAAAGTACCGACTCCCTCGATGTAATTGAGCTCTAGACCAGCCAAAGCGGCGTTCAATCCATCCTCGAAATTGGTAGCTTCGCATAGTTGAACTCCTTGTAGGAACCTCGATCATGGCGGCGCGCTCTGGAATGAGCCCGCCGAAACGGTATCAATGCTAGTATACTTACTTTTACAAAGTCGAACATGCCCGCCCAGAGGCTGTAGTTCGGGCACTGTCTCCAACCGCGTTGGTGCATGACTGTCCGCTGATAAGCGCAGCCACCAACAAGGTACGCGACGACGGCGATCAATGCACTACAGGACAGTGTTAACCCTTTCTTATTTCCTTCATTAATGGCCCATGGGATAGGTAATACTCACATTACACCGAAAACACCGGCTGGGCCAAGGCCTTGGCCGTCGGCCGGGGCGACACCACCACAGGCGGCAGAGCTTCGGACTTCAAAGAAGTATGTGCACTGGTCCATAGTACCAACAAAGGACGCGGTCGCCTGATGTGCTGGAGCATCGCGATCGCAAAGGAACGACATAATTGTCGATTTGGTGCGCGAAGCATTTCCAATGAGTTCCCCAGCACACGGTGAGCCATCAGTGTAGTTCAGAACCAACTTGCGGCCCCGGAAAAATGGCTCAGACGCTTGTTGCCTAGGAACACGTCAGCCTGTGTTCCGTCTGATTCATGGCCATAACTCGCATACAACGTACCCGATAGAATATACCTTGCCCTCTTTCTCATAATATGCACTGACATTCTGCCATCTTGCGCGGTCGACCCCGACCACATCTTTGACATCCTCCACCACCGGAGCGCAAACGTTTATCGTGAAGTTTGCATGGTAGTCATGACCCTTGGCATGCCAGCTCTCATCGCGGACGTTTCCACGAAGCTTTTCGTCCTTCGTCTTCGGTGGGGATAGAGAGATTGAATTCAGATCGTAGTAGAGACCGGAGGTCGGAGAGCGTGCTACACAGGGCGGTAAGGCGTTTGAGCCCGTTGAATCTGAGGCAGCGTAAACGGAAGCATGGGGTGCTGAGAGAAGGAGGAGGAATCCAAGCAACGACGTAGCCAGCGACTTCATGATGGGAGATAAATCCCGCAGAGAGAAAGCGGGATGACTAGCGATAACAATGATATAATGGAAAGGGACCGAGATCGCCGAAGACAAATTTAGTAAGGAAAGAAAGTCCAATGAAATGTGGATAAAAGGGAAAAGAAGGAATTACGAACGAGAGTGAGTAATGGGGGAGGGAAGAGAAGGATAAGGACCGAGGAAGGATAGGATACGTAAGATGCCTGAATCTTGTGGTCGTTCTCCAACAATAGACTTGAATTGCGGAGTTAAGAAAACAAAAGGAACAAAAGGAACAAAACGCAAAAAGTGTCCGCGGCCCCCGTCGGCCACCAATCATCCGGCTCAGATGACCGACCTTCTTTCTTCAAGAAACACTCCCCTACCTACAGATAAATACCTCCTCCCTAGCCATTGAAGAAGCCCCACAGCTTCCTACCTCTTCTATAGTATTGTTGGTGGGTTTCTCTGGCATACGCGCGACCGGCGACATAAACCCTCTGTGGACTCCTCCCTCCCCAATTCAGTCGCATCATGGCGCCGAAGAAGAATTCCAAGATCAAAGTCCCGATACAGCCCGTTCCCGAGAAACGGGGCTATGAATTTTGTGGCCCGTATGTTGTTTCACGAGTGTCGCAGCCATGAACCTAGGAATTGACCTTCAACAGTCCCGGCGCGTTTGCATTTGTGATCTGCCTTCCGACTCTCATCTACGCTTTCACCTTCTTATGTAACGATGTTTCCGGTTGTCCTGCTCCCTCGCTGCTCAATCCTTCGACTTTGTCCCTGGACCAATTAAAGGTGGAGGTTGGCTGGCCACAAGATGACCTTAAAGGGTTCTTCGACGCTCGCGTAACTCTCTGGGTGTTGAGTTATTACCTCCTCAGCCTGGTCTTGTATGTGTTCCTACCTGGTCAGGAGGTTGAGGGTACAGAATTGGCCTGCACAGGAAGGCTTCGATACAAGTTCAATGGTATGGATCTGGTGTTGGATACTTGAATGATATCGGCTGACCCAATTTACAGCCTTCCCCTCCGCCGTGTTGATCCTCTCCGGTTTAGCTCTGGGCACCTACGTCTACGGTGCGGACTTCGCCGTGTGGACATTTCTTTGGGATAATTACGTGCAGGTCATTACGGCAAACCTGGTAATTTGCACAGCGATCGCGGTCTTTGTCTATGTGAGGAGCTTCTCCGTTCCTGCGCCTGGCCAACTCAACCCCGAACTTAGACAATTGGCACCTGGTGGCCACACTGGCAATGCTCTATATGATTTCTTCATTGGCCGGGAACTCAATCCTCGGGTGCAGCTGCCTATTCCTTTCGTCAGCGAAGCTTCACGGACGATTGACATCAAAGTATGGTGTGAGATGCGGCCCGGTTTGCTTGGGTGGAACATACTGAACTTGTCCAACATTGCCCGTCAGTACAGAACGTACGGCTATTTTACGGACTCGATCGTTCTTTCCACCGCATTCCAGCTCTTCTATGTTCTGGATGGATTGTATATGGAGCCAGCTGTCCTAACCACGATGGACGTGATCATGGATGGAATGGGTTTCATGCTCTCTTTCGGTGACATGGTTTGGGTCCCGTTCGTTTACAATTTCCAAACTAGGTACCTTGCGGTTTACCCCTTGGAGTTGGGTCTGAAGGGTATCCTGCTTATCTTGGCCGTAACTGGCGTGGGATACTCGATTTTCCGTGGCGCCAACAACCAGAAGAATCGATTCCGTACGGACCCCAATGACCCCCGTGTGAAGCAGATCAAATACATTGAAACAGCTAGTGGATCCAAGCTGATGATTTCTGGATGGTGGGGCATGGCGCGTCATATCAATTACTTGGGCGACTGGCTGATGTCGTGGGCGTATTCGCTGCCCACTGGATTTGCCGGCTATACTATTATTGAAAGTATCAACCAGACCGGCGACGTGCAGAAACAGGTCGTACAGACACCTGAGGTCCGTGGTTGGGGAATGGTGTACACCTACTTCTTCTTGATCTATTTTGGCGTCCTCTTAATTCATCGCGAGAGACGCGATGAAGAAAAGTGCAAGAGGAAGTACGGTGCTGATTGGAATCGCTATACGTCTATTGTCCGCAGTCGCATCATCCCTGGTATCTACTAGGCAGCGCCCGCGGTGTATTGTTGATTTCTGTTTCCGTGGAGTGAAAAAAAAAGTTCGTGATATGTTTGGGATAGACTCTGGATCCATTCCAGTCATTTCGTTCTATGTATTCATAATTATTACTTTTTTAATATATACATCAACTAGAGCTATGGTCATGATGTTCATTGCTATAAATTCCATGCATTGGATCAACGCTTCCGCTTCTTGGGATCAATCAGCACCTCCAACCCCCAATTCTCGTCCCCTGGATTAGGGACCCATCCACTCAACACTCGTCTGGCTTCTCGTATCGCACTTCTCCGTGCTTCGAGTGACTCAGTCAGAGCCGTAGGCTCTTTCTTGAATTCCCGATATGTCGGGGCCTCCGCAATCCGCTTCGTCACATCCAATCCCAGGGGCAACTGCCCTTCTTCCACACCGATCTCGACGCCAGATTCCTGGTCATGATCATCCACGCAAGATTGCACAATCTCTTTAGATAGGCCCCATAGCCTCGCCCTTGACAACGCAGAAGCACCCCGTGCCACAGGCTCCAACGCCCGATTCCCCTGTTTCACTCCATTGATAATGGTCTCATACAAACCCGTCCGAGAACCACGTAATTTAGGCAACGACTTAGCACCATTATCCACCACACTAGGAACCGCCACAGACGAAGCCGCCGCCCAAACAGCCGAAATAACCGCAGGTTTACTTTTCCTCGAAGCAGATGCCCCCATCGGATCCGACTTTCCAAACGCCCAAAGCTCCTCAACGAGCCCAGTAGGCACCGACAGGATCCTAAACGGTCGAAACCGCCATCCGTATCCTCGCTCTTCGACTGCCTTCTCACCCGCGGGGGTCCAAACCTTCCCCTTGAGCTCACTCATTCGTCCATCCTCCCCAAAGCACCTCTCACATCCAACCCGACTAATCTCCCCCTCAGGCATAATAACCCCCTCGAGATAGGCATTCCCCGTAGTGGCCACAAGCAAACTACTCTCAAACGACAACAGCGACGAAACCTGCCTCAGGGCCAACTTATCCGAACACGACTTACTCCGCGTAGCTTCGGCATCTGCGCGAGACGGCTTCCGCCGCACGATCCCCAGTCGCGAGAAATGCGCCCGGCCGTCTAGAAGCTCCCCATCCTCACCATCTGGTGTCGTCGTGGGAACTTCCCACGGCGTCGGATCTTCCTGGGCTGCCATGCAGAGTTCCATGCTTGCGTCTCCGCAGGGCGCACAGGTGCAGTACATGTAGATTTTCACGTCCGGTTCGAGTTCAAACGGCGGCAGTGTTGCCGTTGAGTCCTCGGGGCCTTGCCTTCGTCGGATATATGGAGAAAACGGCGCTTTCTCTTTCTCTTTCTCTTTCTCTTTCTCTTTCTCTTTCTCTTTCTCTTTCTCTTTCTCTTTCTCTTTCTCTTTCTCTTTCTCTTTCTCTTCCTCTTCCTCTTTTTCTTCCTCTTCCTCTTCCTCTTTCTCTTCCTTCTCCTTTGATGTATCATTCTCAAATGAGGACCTCTGGCTTCGTTCCTGAGCAATAAAACTCCGACACTCGGATAACAGCCAGTGATTGAATGCGCGAAGCGCGAGGATCTCAGCGTGCCAGTCATGGAGCACTAATCCTTTGCTTTTGGGGACTTGAGATGCTGAGAGACATTTTGCGCCGGATCTGCCTATCGTTAGTTATTTTTGCCTTGTAATTTTTCTTTCGCTCTCGGTAGAAAACTTAATAGATGAGTGAAACATACGTAACAGCCACACAAGTCAATTTTTCATCTGGTGTATCTTCCCCTAATAAAATCGGTGTCGTTAGATGAGTCTACACATTATACACCACAAAAAGCAAGCACAGAAAATAAAGAACCAAGAGATATAATTTCAAACAGAAATCAAAATAGAATCTACATACCCTTCACAATCACAATCCCCGACATAGGAATCCATTCCCTCGTCCCATCAGACCGAACATTAGGCTTACTCCGAGCAGGCAAGCCATCAAAATGCGCATGCACCAAACTCGCAATTCGACATGCTAACGGTACTTTCGTTTCTGAATCCTCCATCACCAGTTTCTAGATTCAGATCCCCTTACTCTATAACTAAACCTCAAAAAAAAAAAAAAAAAAAAAAAGACCAAAGAAAAGAGAAAAGACTCTGTGATGCTGCAAGACCACCACACAATCCCATACAATACCCCACAAAATCTCTTATATATATATATATATTCATCACGTGATCATATACAAACCATCCGATAAAGAAATCGCCGATAACCCAACCCCAACTCAAATCCAACCCCCAGAGAAACCAGAAACCAGAACAGCAACACATCTCCAACTCCAAGAAGAAAAAAAAAAAAAAGAAAAAACCACAGTGAATAAAAATCTACCAAAATGGCCGATAAGCTTCGCACGCTCCAGAACCTCGAGGCCATGCAGGCTCGGTACGTGGGTACGGGACACGCAGACACGACCAAGTACGAATGGACGTCGAACATCATCCGCGACAGCTACGCTTCGTATATTGGACATCCGCCGATGTTGTCATATATGGCTGTTGGAATGGGGGAGCCGAAGGAGAAGGTCCGGGCTATGTTTATTGAGAAGATGGTTAGGGGGGCTGGAAATCCGCCTGAGGTGAGTTTTCTCTTTCCTTTTATTTTTTTAGTTTTTCTCTGGGGGATTGGGGTGGGGTGGGGGATATGTTTATATTTATGTGTGGGTGTATGTGTGCTGATAGTTGGGACTTTTAGACGCAGGAGTGAATGGATTGCGCTTTGGGGGTTTGAATTTCATGGATGATTGTCTGTTGTGATCTTGTTATGATTATCGGCTGTGGTATCGAGGTTTACGGATGATGAATGCCCTCGGTGAGGCGAGAACTCTGCTTGATGGCTTGTGGGCTGAGTTTGGTATCAACGCTGATGCTGGGATTGAGTGGTTGGTACTGCTTGATGCCGGTTGACATGCGGTCCGTTTACAGTTGCCCTTGATCGCTTGGGAGTTATGGAGTATTTTAGACAGCTCGGTGGGATTAATTGGATGTATGAGCTGTACACTCTAGGCTGGACTTATTGTTTGGTTCATTACCATGTACTGTAATGATTCGAGGGCGTCGGTTGCATGGTTTTAGTGAAATGACTGAGTATGCATCCATATGGTGTCCGAATGAAACGACTCTTATACATATGCAAAACATAGCCATGCTAAATTTTTTAGTATATCAGAAAACTATATATACAGGTCAAGCTTCAAGCATCACTTTTCCGTCTTTCCAGCTGCCGCCGCCAAGTTTGTGTTCTCGGTTTGCAATGACGCGATCAACTCGAGCCATTGTCGTCGCTCGTTCCTAAGTCGCTCGAGCTCTTTCCTCAGATGTTCATTCTCATGGCGCAAGATATCAATCTCTGTTCGAGACTTCGATTTTTCTTCCTGGTCTGCTTGCTTCCGCTGTTTAGACTCGATCTTTGACGCCTCCTTGAGCTGATGCTTCTCAATCTTCCCTAGCTGCTTGAGGAGCTTGGATTCCTCGTTGAATAAGCCCGAAGCGACCTTGTGCATCTTCGCCGTGTCGCGGCTGCTTGTAGGATGGGCCAGGTTATTACTGCTCGACGAGCGACTTTCCGGCGTCTGTCGCTGGTTGCTGCTGCCCGCACTGGTGCTCACTTGATCACTGCTAGCGTCGGCGGTTGCCAAAGCAGCTGCAGATGCTTTGTCTCTCTTGGACCCTTCCTCACGGGACGGTAGATGGAGGGACCTGATGTCTTCTCGTACTCGGTCCAGCTGGGCCTCGACTTCACGCTTGCGCTGGGCTAGTTTAGCAAGCTGTTTCTCATGCGAGGTTAGCTTGCCGTCCTTCTTCTCTATCTTCATCAAGTCCACTGGCGGGATGTTGTGGTGTCCAGATTCGATGGGAGTGGCGAGGCCGGAGTTTATCGAGGACGCTTTATCCTGCGACAGTTGAGACCTTGTATCATCCTTGTCCTTTTCTGTTGCATCACTTCGCGGGACGGGATCCCCACTAGACCTGGGTGCTCTCTCTCCGTCCTCTGTAGAAACATCAGACCTATCTCCTGATGAATGGCGTGAGTGGCCTGGTATATAGTCCAGCACAGCCTGGGGGGCGTATCGCTCCAACCCAGCGTTGAGTAAATAGGCAAAGCTGGCAATGAGACCATGATGCTCCACCTCGGTATCCGAAAATTCAGAATCGCTGATCTCACTATCTTCAGTTTCTTGCACGCCGGCCGTATGCAGACTGTTTCTCCGTCTCCTTTGGCGACCATCGTCCATACCTGGCTCAGCAGGCGAATTGGGATCGCGACAAGCCCAGTCCAGAAACTTGACCGCATCCGAACAGATACTCTTAGGCGTTCCCTTCTCTACCATCCACCGAGGTATATTACCCCCGGGGTCACTTCTCGTCACCATAATCCACTCGACAGGGTTCGCCTCCTCAGCCCTCTCTTCCCCTTTACCATTACCTCCCTGCTTCTCTTTCGAAGCCGCCTCCACTTCCCCAATCCTAGACCCCTCAACCACACCCTGACCGTCACCATCACTTCCCCTCTTAACCGGGATCTCCCTAATAAACTCCACAGACTCATACTGCCCCCGAATATACCCCTGACACGGCGGCGCCTCAGCATGTTCAACGGGCTTCGAAACCATCATCCAAAACCGTCCCCCCTCCTCAACCCCAACCTCCCAACTAACAATCAGCGTGACAAAATCCCTCGGCGTCGTGGGCTTCGGAAACTGCGCAGAAACATGAAAAACAGTTACATGCGCCAACACCTTCTCCCCACTCTCATCCTTCACCTCAATAGTCTCGACCTGCTTCTCGGCCCCGATGCCACGGACCGACTGGTCGGGTGTCTGGCCCTGCTTCATGCGCTCGCGGTTCGCCTTCAGCGTCTCGGTCATCTCACTCGAGAGCTTCGCCTGCCATGTAGAGAAGGGGAGGCCCTCGTGGACGCTGCGACGACCGAACCAGTGGCCTTTGCCATCGCTGCCCGGAAGTTTGTGGATGTGGAGGTCGAGCGGGTTGTCTCTTGTACTGGAAACCTTGATGGGTTTGCTCCATTGTTGTTGGAGGGATTGGAGGGTTGGGTCTGTGGTGTTGAGTCTGGCGGGAGAGGGTTTGACGTGGTGGGTGGTAGTGGCGGTGGTTGATGGAGGGGGTTCTGGGACGGAGTTGACGATGAGGTGGGCTTTCGTGGAGAGGTCGTTGATGTAGGTGCGGAGGGCGGAGGGGTCAGTGGGCACTTCGTCCCAGGTTATTGGGGCAAGGCATTCGAGGGCTTCTTGGAGGGCGGCCATTTGATGTTTTCAGGGGTCGATCACCAGTGGAGGTCTGGGGGAGGTTTGGATGGCGTGGGAATGTATGTATGTATGTTATGTACAGTACTGTCGGTGTCTATCGAGGATTGATGTCGGTGGTGAGACTGATGATTGTCACCAACAGTAGTAGTAATTAAATTAATTAGATTAGATTGCAATTCAATCGGGTCGATATACACATAGATCAATGCAAAGCCTGTTCAAGGAAGTTCTCCGTCATGCCAGGCAGCGAAAGACCGGAGTTCAAGTTCCCCAGACACTGACGTCATTGGTTATCGGCACTTGAGCCAAGAAAAAGTCATGACCCTGAATAAGTATTATCATGAGTATTATGACTATTATGATTGCTTGTTATGATCATCTTATTAATACTAGTATGAGTTTATTCGTAGAATAATATAACTACTAGAAAAGAGATAAGATACTTGTGCTAGTCCTGCAATTTTTCAAATTATGTTATCCAGACTAGTTACATCATGCTCAAGTGTCAATGCATACGACAATAACGAGAGTCAAGGACAAAAGAATAGAACGAGGGACCCGCCTCAGCATGTGCAAGACTGTACCAGCATCCGATTCTCGTCCCTCACCTCTCACTCAATGAGAGGGGTTGGAACGAGCTTATCCAGGTATTCAGAACCCAGCCTGGAAGATAGGAGATGACCCTATAGACAAACACAGTCCACATGGCGAAAACAAATCAAAGAGAAATTGGTCCACTCGGGGAACTAAGTCTCATCAGGTCACAGACCCGACGGTCCTCAGCTACAACGGGCACCTGTCACAGACAGCCGTCCCGGGCCAACGAGTAATCCAACCTCCACTGTTCTGTCGACACCGATGTGGTCTGTGTTGCCAGAAAAACCTGCGAACGTAAAGATAACGTAACTTCGCAGCGCCGCGATCAATGCCTCTTCAATCTGACCTAGCAGATAACCAGTCCGGTAGCCTGTACCAGAAAGAGGATGTCCAGGACAGAGAAGGAGGGCTCTAGGCCCCGCCATAGCACCATCGATCAAGCTATCCTGGACAGACGCGGCGACGAAAGAAAATAAAAACGAGCGTTTCTCATCCAAATCATATCCCAAGCCGCGAGGCTAACCAGGTCTTTCATGACATATAAAACGGGATCTGAACAATGGGATATTCTCATGAAACAAAACAAAACAGATAGCCGACCCGCCGCTTCTTCATGCAAGAGAACAAAAACCGAAAGAATCAAGGAGAGACGAAACGCTAACGCTGGCTCGAAGAAAAGAGAAACAAACAAACACAAAGTAGTCACAATCGCAAAGAGAGAAGATATTATGTTCTTTGATGGTCATGCAAACGAAGTGGAGTATCATGGTCGCAGAATCGTCAATGGTAACGCCGTCACTGATGCCAATTAGTCTGTTGTCTGTATAGCGGGGGATATTGCTCCCGGTCGTTCTTGTGGGTGCGTCTCGGGCTCGAAGGGTACAAGCGAGCTAGATGTGGTTTGTCGACAGGGACTCCGGGATCTAAACCAAAAATACGGGAAGTCAGGGAGACCATCAACGTCAAGTGTCTGGTTCCATGGGCGTATTACATGGTTGTCCCGTACGGCAGCGCAAAGTCTTGGTATCGGTCCCCCCACCCAAATCCGATCATATTCGCCGCTGTGCTGCAGGGCTGTACCAACATGCTTGGCAATGGGAGTGCGGCAAGTGCGGCAGACGTGGCAGCGGTGCTATAATACTGCGTCGCATTGTAAGGCGAAGTAGTGTAGGGTTGGCTGTAGGACGGTGTCGGAGAAGCATAGGAGAACTCATTCATGTTGTTCAGACTGGTCCATATATTCGGATTAGAATCGCCTGTACTGGCCGTGGCTGGGCTGGATGGCAGTACTTTCCACGTGTCCATCGACACAGGCTGCTGCATAGGGTCGTGCCACCATGTCTCCGGACCAGTGGAACTGGGTAGAACAGGTGTCGACCGAAGCACGTCGACCACACGTGGAGGCGGAGGAAGCAACGGAACGAACAGGCTGGTGACCGCAGACTTTGCTTCCTCACTTCGGCCCCCCAGCAGCTCACCTGCACCGTCCTCCTCTAGCCCTTCAAGGGCCTGCGCGCTGGTGCGATAGACGAACTTGTTGGCAGCCTGGACAAACTCCTCCTGTAATTTCTTCAACTGGCTCTCCTTCTCAGACCAGTCCCAGGTACTCGCGGCAGTGTCAACGGAGTAAACTTCCTTGTGGAAGTCGACCAAAGCTTCGATTGTTTCCGGGGTCAGTTTGAATGCGACCTCATTTCGAGACACCATGTCAACATGCACTACGTAAGCCTCCACATGGATCATCTGGTAGTTGAAGAATGCCTCCGCCCAGGGGTTCTCGTCCCTTCGGAGCTCTGCTTCGGGGGCCTTGGGGAACATCATGGAGCAGAGGGTCCAGATAGCGTTTGGTGAGGACAAGGTTTCCGTCAGACACTTTGTATGTTGCGTCACATTGTTTAAAGGTCGCTTGACTCGACTGACTCGTTTCAATGTCGCTGTCAGCCATGGTTCGACTTTGGTGTTCAACACCACATTCGGTGAAGACCGCGGCGCAAAGGCAGCGGCCGACGACGGTAGTAGGACCGTTGGCATTGCGACTCTGCGATAATGATACTATATTGAAAAAGAAGGAACGAGAAACAAGAAATAAGAGGAAACAGGAAGAGCTATAAAAACGAAATAAAAAAAAGAAGGCACAACTTTCATAAAGGCGACATCCGCCCACAGTAAGTGGTTCTCCGATATAGTAGATGGTTCCAGCGGTAAGATGGGATCACTAGTTGAGAGCGGGCTCTAGTAGTATTTGACGAACGAAAATATTGGACTAGCGCCTGACCGGGTAGATGGAGACCGTCTGTAATGATATATAGTAAGGAAACCCACAGTACTGATCACAGTGGAGTGGGTTGAGAAGATATGGGAAGTAGAGAGGTCCAAATTACTGTGAAGGCGAACGCGCAAAAGAGAAAAGAAAATGACGGATGTAAAGAATGTAAATAAAAGAAAGTTTTTTTTTTGTTAAAGCGGTAGTGAGAATGGAGGGGAAGAAAAAGCGAGACGCAGAGGTCGAGAGAAGAGATAGAGGAAGAGGGACAGAGAGAGGGCGCGAAGAGAGAAGAGTGAGTCGAGGAGGGGCGGGAGAGGGCTGACCCGAAAGGGAAAGAGAAGAGGATGACCGTCGGTGATTCTGAACACAAAAAGAGATCAGAAAAAAAAATTATAGGGTGTATTAATGGCGTTGCTTTCCAAACTTATTATACAGGGTCTCACTAAAGGCAAAGAAGAAAAAAAGTAAGAAAATAAATGGAATAAAAAAAAGATAAAGTAACGCTCTATCATTAAAAAAAAAAAAAAAATTGGATCACTACGACTCCGTTGATATACTTTGCCTACAGAAATACAAGGAGCCTTTTCTTCCGTTTCAATTTACCCTACAACGGCTTACCAGCTCTGGGCGCATAGATACTATGGATGCCCGGCGAGTTTTTCTCATGCAGACATGAAATCCCGATCGTATGGAACGAGTCCATACGTACACACAGAAGCACAAAATTTAGCCACTCTCCGGATTCACCGTCCGATCTCAGCTGGTACCCTCCTTCGCTGGAGTTTAGGGCGTTAGCAGCATGCATGTGTCCAGAATCGTCGTAAAAAGTGGAGCCTGGCAGTTGAGTGTTGATGGATGGATTGACCCAGAAACATGTCAGTCTCAAGTTATTTTACCGTAGGTAATATATCAGTAAGATACCTCCCAGCACTCATGGGCTCTCATAACGACATCCAGCCTGAAGACCCTTTCCAGGGCCTTGATCCGAAGCGCCGAAAGACACAGTGTGGCTGAGGTGACTGCGACCTGATTTGGTGGAGTTTCGAATGGTTCTCAAGTCTGTCAGACGATTGGAACTCGCATCTAGTTTCCACCCAGGCCTTGGCTAAAAAGTCTGTTTTTCATTATTATTGTTATTATTATTATTATTATTTTATTTATATTTATATTTTTCCAATCCCTTATACAACTCGTGAACGTTATAAGAAACTGACCAGGTCAGTATCCAGTATACATTGTAAATTGTGTCATAGATCAATGGATGGGTCCAATAGAAGTGTAAAGGTGTGTGACTGTACAATACTCTATGTATGTGTGTATGATTTGAATTCTATCAAGAGAGGAAGTATGTCCGGATGCGGCCTGCTCCCCAACACCGGAAATGTCACACAGATACGACATCCGACATGCTCTAGGATTGAAATATGAAAGACATTGTAGAGAATAATGTTGTAACCTTTGGGCCCAAAATAAACCATCCAGATCTGGGCTGGCGTTACCACCCTCATGGTAGAAGTTGCAGATTGTCGCTTGGGTACAGAAGTAGGGTATGGTGCGATGTATGAATTCATGTATCCTGTAGGTATCCTGTACATACAGACAGACACACAATACATACGAGGTATGGACATTGAAACTGAAACCTGAATGTGGTAAAGAAAACATACCAATAACAAGAGGGTTGGCTAAGCCCCAATGCAGACCCACTCTTTAGGTGAAATGCATGTTTTGTTCAGATCTGACTAAGTACTAGTACTAGTACTATGTAACGGTCGCCGGCATACGATATCATATTCCAACTTGAAGAAGGGGATTATTCTTGTCGTCCAGCACCAGCGTCTTAAAGCGACTCTAAAGGAGACGAACACAAACAACAGTAATAACGCATCAAATCATATCCTGAACTCTACCCGTTTCAGCTGTCTCTTTGAACATTCCACTGAAAGAAACTCGGCATTTCCCACCGATGACCACCCCACTTCCACCTTGGTGTGTGAAGATCATCCGATACTCGTTTGGGTGAGCAGTCTCCGCCACTGGTGGATACAATTTAGTCGCTTATGTTCAGCTGGGATGTGCATTTCCAAGTATAGCCCTTCTGCTGAAATTTAAACCTAATAGTACATCCGAAGGAAAGCGTTGGGAATGACGCAAAGTCCAATGGAGTCATAACAGATGATAGAGAAGAGGGAAAAAATAGAAATAAAAATAAAATGGAATAGAATAAACAAACTAAACTAAAAGGGACAAGTAGTAAACTTAACAATTAAAATATGTGAAAATATAGAAAGAAAGAACAAAAAAAGAAAACAAGTACCAATGACCATCACAATACTGGGTTAAGAGAACTGAAAGGAAGGGAAAGGGAAGCGGAGAAATTCGCCGAAAAGTCTATCTGCAACTTGTTACAGCCATGCATTAGGGTTTGTTTCTTTACCCTCACTCAAAGCCATCCTTTCATACGGTATATAAAATTCGCTTGGAATAAAGCAAGAAAGCAAGAAAAAATAAAAAATAAAACATAGACAATAAAGAAAGAACTGGTTTCTTGAATCTGCTGCAACGAAAATATAATGACGTCGTCTCCGGACGAAAAGGGCCCGAAGAAAGACTCCACAAAGCTTTGACCAGTACGCACAACAATTG
Organism: Aspergillus caelatus; assembly: GCF_009193585.1. Classification (NCBI taxonomy): domain Eukaryota; kingdom Fungi; phylum Ascomycota; class Eurotiomycetes; order Eurotiales; family Aspergillaceae; genus Aspergillus; species Aspergillus caelatus. The sequence continues at coordinate 197,936 of NW_022475288.1, forward strand.
CCCAAAGGCCTAACACGTTACTGGACACACAAAGTACATGTGTGTAGAATCGCATATGGTACATACATGCACCTGCCCTTCCGTGAACACTGTACAGAGAGAGTATCTTACCTTGCAGACTACAATACTGCAGTAAGCCTAGACGCTCTAGAGTCTACTTTGCCTACTGCAACTCGACCGTGGGAGACTCGTGTATCAACCGTGGTTCTAGGCGAATCCAAACCTATGCCCCTCAACCTAATTCCCAAACAATCATGAATGAAATGACCTCTCCATCTGTGCTACACAGCGGGATGAGCCCTGCCATATCTCGTAGCTTAAAACAGCCCTTTGACCCTTTTCACTCTTTCTTTGTCCCTCCCATTTTCCCACCTTCCGCCATGTTTCGTTCCACATATGACGTTTGATGAGGAAAGGAAAGGGTGAAAAGTGTATTAGGGAAAATTAATCGACTGTGAGAATAAAAAAAAAATAATTCCCAGTATCTCACCTGATGAATCGCGGGTCGAGTCCTCGTGGGGCGAGCTAAAGGGCCTAAAAAATCTTGGGATGCTGGAAGGGTGCCTGTTCAGGCCTCAGATTCGCTGATGGCAACAGAGCCCGGCTCACTGCGCTGCACCTGAGATCCCTGTTACGATCTACCATTGGACTGAGCTTCGTTGACGGTCATCTCTAGACTTTACCAGAAGTGGAAGTCATTCGAACTATCGTCTGGACTCGTAAGATGCCATTCCGTTACAAGCACAGGAGAAAAAGGGGGGTTGTCCGGTTGCACTTCCGTCAGTTCTCTTTTTTTTCCGAACTGCATCCATGCTTTACTCGCCTTTTCCCTGGGTCTGTACTGCACTACATACCTATTAAGTAGGGCTCGCCCGTTTAGTTCGTCCGCCTGCAGTAACCGGAGATCTAAGGCCCGGGTTGGTAGGTATGTAGGTCTCCTGGAGGCCGGGTAATGCACCTTTCAGTCAATAGACCCCATGATCTGCTGCACGCGGACACGGAAACATCTGGGGGTAGTTGGGATCCGGCCACACCGGGTTAGGCGGGATAGGGAAAATTTTTGATATCTGCCATCAAATCAACCCACCAACTTGTCGCACAGTACCCCACAGACGACTCAACAGGATAGGCAGAAGCATTGCACTTGAATGGAGATAGTCTGAGATCAGATAATGACACACTGCTACGGTATCAGCACGCGCCCAGCAATGGGTTCCATGCACGCAGAGCACTCACAAGCTGTGGCAAAAAGTTGCTTGATGATGCCAGAACGTTTCGCATTATCGGTTGGAATCGGCATCCAACAGGAGCAGCCTAGGGAAGTAAATAACACTTGTGCAGCAAGGCAACCAGCGTCGTCAGCTTGGGCCACAGTTTCGCGACACACTGCAACTAAATTTGACCGTTATTTGTCGCCCCTCCATAGCAGAGTAGGGCGTAGTGCCTATAAAGCTGGTTGACTATGATTCAGGAGAATTAACCCCCAATGGAAAAGGTGTCACCTCCGTAAGAGCGTACGAGCACCGCATATGACCTGGTAGTGACTAAAGATATCCCTTTTTCGGAGATGACCGATCGCTGCGCCTCTGTCACGTTGCCACATCAGCCACATTTAATCGTTATTGTGGCGGAGTTTCTGCAGTACAACCAAACCATGACATAAGAGTTGTTAAGCATAGGCAAGGAAGAAAGAAGAAGGGAAAACTACAGAGAAAGACACTAGAACATTTGGTAAAAAATAGAGGGCATACAACAATTACAGTAACACACCCGCCGTCGTGTATTGATTATTTTTCTCCAACCCTAAAGATGAGAATATATACCGAGATGTACGAACTACTCCGTACATACGGTAACATACCTCAAAAGCCCTGATACTTCATGTAATTGAATGCTAAACAGCAAAAGCCCACACGTGATAGGCCTAGAACGCCCCTGAAATTTTTATATGCTCGCCAATCATTAACTGTATAGTGGCATTTAATGCAGGCCCTGGATCGCTTGGAAGTACTTCATCTCATGTATTCAATTAGATGTACAAGATTCTGGAACCATCACCATCTCAACCTATACTCACTGCGAGACTTGAGCATACGCCACCTATTTCTGGGCTTAGCTAGACTAGTCCGAGCAGATCACCACTCGCAGATTGACATGTCACTGTGAGTTGCCGAGAGCCAATGAAGGTTTCCTCCAGTCGACCTCACAAAGCCTTGATTCTCCTTTTAAGCTGGCGGGTAAACTTCAACGTGACGCTTTCGGTGGGCTCAAAAGACTGTGGTATCAGTATGGCGACGCAGCTCGTTACGCTGCATAATGGTGTCATCGCGATGAAGCTGAGCTCCTCTCTTCCACAGTGACGATTGAGTCATGACGCGCGAACTTTACATCAGACTCAGCTGCCATTAAATTGTATCCAGACTGGTGAGACGCAGCCTACTGCTCGGGTCGTTGTCCTGGCCAATGCCATGCGCTCACGATGGGATGGTTTATGGGCGGAGACAGAACTTCCCTGACTGCCACCCTGAAGGTTTACTAGTGGTATGGAATGACATGCAGTCGACGCGGCCATAGGAGTCCAATAGTCAGCTTGTGTTTGTGGTCATGGGAACTCGTTCAGCGCCTCGATGACCAGGCAATTGTACTTATTTCCGAGAAATCTCCATGATGGCGTTCATTTCGCGGTTGACGACAATCATTGCAGTGGAATAATAACACGAGTCTGCTCCAGTTTGGCGCCTTCGGTCGGATTGTAGCGGGGATTCATCATGTTTTGATTGAGATCGACAAGGGCGAACGTCTAGTTGTAGAAGATGGCTGACCTCGTCGTCTGGCCAAGAATCATAGAGCATCCATCATCTCTAGGAGAGAAGATTCTTGCCATCCTGGAGGCGTGATTTTCCGAGATGAAGCCTGGATTGGTTCGAGTACTAGAAGCAGCGGCTCATAATATTAATTATATATGGTTTCAAGTCAAAACTTACTGATACGTTGTCGCTGACTGACATTGCCAGTGATATCAGTCTCTATAGCCATAGGAACGTTTCGGGAGTATACTAATTCTGCGCATTCATCTAGCTTACCTTAAATATAAATTCCTCGTATGGAGCATTGCCTTAATGGAAGTCTTACTTGAATTGAATGGTGCTTGCCACATATCCTTTCGAAGCTGAAATTTTATATCTTGGATATAGAACCAACTTAGCTATGAGTTAACCGTATATGGAAGGTAGATGTTGCTGCCCCCCATTTCGCCAGGCTCTCCAATATGATATACAGTAATCATAGTTCTCCTTAAGTCACAGTCACCACTTTCACATGGACTGGTTTATCATGCCTAACAATTCATTTATAAAGCAAAGAATAAATTTTCCGAGCGTGACTCCATCCCAAAAGCCAGTTGAAATCGTGCCAGACTCGAACGGGCCTCCGTAACGAACCTGAACCTCAAGCTCCACGAACCACCCACCCACAAACACTGCCAAAATGCTCGTCAGACATTACCGGAGTTAAATCTTGGGGGAGGGGTTCACCTTCAGCGTTCATGTGGGTAAGCGTAGATAGCCAGCATGATGGGGTGCGGAGGGTGAATTGCCATGACAATGGATGGGATGATATGGCCGAGGAGACCTATCATCGCAATGCCTCTCTGTCCAAAGGTCATATGGACTGTGTTTACAAGGATAGTCGCAACCATACGAGAAAGGCTGTCACAAAAACCCAAGAAATGACCGTAGTTGATAGGCTGAATTTCTCTTAGAGCTATTGGATGTCACAATGCTTGATACCGGAGGAATAAATTCAGTGCATACATGTGGGACTAATGCCTGCAAAATTGTGAGCTTTTCTATATAAGCAATCTATAACAGCAAGGCTTACTCCATAGGCTCCATCACTGGCACCTACCACGGCGAAACTGATAAAGATAGCCAACAGTCGCCATTTGTCGATGAAAGGATCATTCCGATTTTGCTTTGCCCGAACAACTGTCCCATCTGTTATAGGGCCAAATGAGCTTAGTAAAATATGTCGTTCCTGCTTTTTTTTAAAAAAAAAAAAAAAAAAAAACAGTAGCCGTTCCGTTGTCGTTGACATCTTGCGACGCTACAAAGCGGAGAAGGGAACGGACAAACAAACATGCAGAACACTTGGGTATAACATTGCTCATCGTGTAGGATACATATTCTAAATTGTCGACCTCAGCCTGACTAACCTGTAGCAAACCGATGGAATTCGAAGGAATAATCGCAGAAAATAAGGCAAAGGATCCGAAGCTGGGTGACCCAATCCTCTGGGGCGCGAATTCTACTGTATTCTCCATGCACCACTTCACTGGCTCCTTTAAGTGGAATAAGTCCATACCGATGTCAGGCTCCTAGTAGTATCTCAAGACATGGTTTAACAACTAGTAGTGTTGGTGCCGCAATTCATTCAATCATTACTCGAAACCGCGACATGGATATGATTTGGATATAACGGACGTACTGAGCATAAGAAAAAGGAAGTGTGAATGGTACATGACTCGATTAGAAGTTTCTATGCCTTAGGGTTATTTTCATTAGGTGATAATTAAGGGAACATATTTCTGCCGTCTGAGGTATAAGTTTCTCGGTGCGAACGCCGAGAATTCATACCGGCGGACCGCCGGCATCCTCCGTTTCCACCATTCACCATCGTTATCACCAGTAACTATTCATCTTATTTCTATGAGAACAACGGACATATACTAAGAGGGTCTAATCTCTCTTTGGGACATTGCAGTCTGTTTCAAGCAGCATCCAGATCTCGAGATGACGAATCACGAACCCCCGGGCTCAGCAGTCCGACGCCTTCGAGACACATTTGGGGACCCTAAACCGCCCGACATAACTCGCAAGATCACTGCCTGTGTAGCCTGTCGAAAGCAAAAGGTACCCAGTGACAGGCTATGATGTTATTTGCTACAGGTCTAATACTGATCCAGATAAAATGCCATATGAATGAGTCCCAGCCACCATGTGCTCGATGCAGAAAGAAGGGTCTGCCGTGCACAGTAAATCGCAGTCTGCAGATGTTGCTGGAAAATGACGCAGTGTAAGTGGAATTGAACCCTTGACTATGCCTACTTTACTTAATGTGCCTATCAGATGGAAGCAGAACATAGAACAGAAAATACAAGCGCTAGAAGCGGCCGTTAGTAGGAACGTGAATAATAATATACCCTTAGACCTCCCTCAGCGGAATGAGCAAGGATTAGAGAATGAGCCATCCTCGGTGGGCGAGGAAGTGGTGGAAGGGAATCAGCAAGATACAACAAGTGAGCGCCCGGGTCGATGGAAGATTACCATAGATCTGGAATCAAATCCAGGTGCGCTCCCAGGCCACTATCTTCTACGAGCCAATTCCGTGCCAGCCAACACCCCCACGGACATGATCTCTCGTGGTGTGATAAGCACTGAGAACGCACTGCGATATTTTGATGAATATCAAAACCGACTGGATCACTTCGTTTACCGGATCCTAGGAGATCATAGCACGGCGACATTGGGGCGCATTAGAGAAGTTTCGCCGCTTCTAACAACCGCTATCTGCGCAGTAGGTGCCTTGCATCTATCGTCTTCAGATTTTGAAGCGCTGTACAAAGAATTCGTCGCCCTAAGTGCGCCGTTGAGCTTTTCAAGAAGGCACACCGTCGATGACGTCCGGGCGCTCTGCATTGGTGCCTTTTGGCTCAGTGACCTTTCCTGGTCGCTAGTCGGTCTAACTGTGCGAATAACCACGGAATTGCAATTGCATAAGAGTTTTTCGAAGGCTTTACAGGGAGACAGGAACCACTACTCACGCGCACGGTTATACCTGCTGGTCTATGCTTGTGACCATCACTTTTCCGTGCCATATGGCAGACCACCAATGACTAGAGAATGCGAGGCTGTGAGAGATGCGCGGAAGTTCCTGGACTGTACCTATGTTACTGAGGACGATGCACGACTGGTAAGCCAGGTCCTACGCTGGAGTATCTGCACCAATATGTATGACACTTTCGGTTCCGACGTCGATCGGCCTCTTTCAGATGCAGATATTTCCCAGGTGCGACGGTTCAGCATCGCTTTGGATAGCCTTCGTGCTGAATGGGGCGACAAATTCAAACAAAACGCCCATGTGGGGAACTATCCGCGCAAAGGTGTTGGGATACAATATCATTTTGCCAAGCTCTATCTCTGCTCGCATGCTCTGCGTGGTGCTGGATCACGCCATGCTAAATCTCGAGCTCCTGATGTGGTTTTGGAGTTCGAGGAAATAGCAAACTCTGCGGTGCTTTCCGCCGTATCTATCCTTCGCGCGGTGATATCAGATCCTGAGATTCAATCATACCTCAACGGCTTGCCGACATATTTTGATATTATGATCGCTTTTGCAGTAGTCTTCCTGCTCAAAGTATCTACCCGATTCTCTGCCACTGTTCATCTTGATAATCAAGAAACTCAACGCTTAATGCTATCGTTAGTCACAGTTTTGAAGGGAGTGACAGCGAGCATGCATCCGCATCACCTCCTTGTCAGTATAACAAAGGGCATTGATGATCTCTTACAACGAAGTAGGATGGCCCCTAGCGCAGCTCAAGCTGTACCCATGGATTTACTGCAGCAGGAACCACAGCAAATTATATATGATCGCAAAACGCCGCATGTAGACTTCGGTCTTGAGAACGATGGGCTGTTTGACCAGTACTTGATGAGTGAGTTCGACTTTCTATCGGAACAAGACCCAGAGTCTTTAATACGAATGTCTCCGAGATGACCAAATTTGCAAACAAGATCTACTTTATTATTTCAACTATGAGAGTCGACAGCAATGATGCGATGAAAGTCTGGTTCCAGTAGTGACTGGGGATACTTGGGGTTCAGGGCGTCGAGAAAGAGAGAATAGAAATGGAAGAGAGAGAGAGAAGTCTTTCGAATATAGAGTGGATAATCGATCTGTGGTCTATGCATGGTATGCTAGCACTCCACCGGTAGGATGGCCGGGACTTGTATCTGGTACTCACCGGTGTCATTTTTAAAGTGACAAATGCTCGGACTCCTTCTCTCCTCTTATCTATTGATTGTAAACATCTTTGAGGAAAGATAACGAAAACCCTAACAGCAGATCTCTTCTCATAGACTTAGCATATAAACAGCCACTGTCACATCATAGGTAAAACGCACTTGTACCCTCTATGAGATATAATTGCTAATAAGACACTAGAGTCACTAAAGTTAACAACCGGCTATGTTCATTATGGTCCTCGGAGACAAGATTTCGGGTCACATCAACCGACTTAATAGCCCACTTAGACAATGGCGCCTATGCATGAACAGATGCAAGACCTCACAGACAACTTGCTCGTCTTCAAGTCAGCCAGTCAGCCAGCCTCTACTCCTCATTTCTGGAGGCAACCTGGTAGCATATGAATGGATTATGGAAACTTGTACACCCTTAGCCGCATCAATGGTATTCCTCGTGTTACAATCATTCGGCAGCTCAATTGCGTGCTCATGGTTCAGCAATCTGATCCTGGGTACTAAACCGGGTCAAGCCAGAGGGGGCATCGGCAGCAATGAATATGGCACGTTGTTGGATAGAATCTGGTAATGCGGAACCTCTGCATAATGCTAGCGGCGTGCGATGGCTCGCTGTGACTATCGCTGGCATATAATTTGCAATTCTAGTGTTCGGATACGGGCCAAGATGGCGGTATCAGAAGAGGTCAAAGGACCTTGAGGCTACACCACGTCCCGAAACGGCACCTTAAGAAGTTAGGATTCAGTCACATAGTCAAATAAATAGCTAATAAATTTGAAGAGATGATGGATGAGAAGAGCCAAAGGCCGTCGTAAAGACCCTTTGTCTTAGGGTTGAGACGAATCACGTGCCTGAAAATGCATACACACATACGAGTCTCGTCACCCCGTGCCAATAATTTAGATTCTGTCATTATATAGATTTTGTTAGTTGAGGGTCACATTGGAGAATGTTTATACGATGTGATAGTCAAGTATTTACAGATAGCGTCACGCCTTTACTCCGTGCATAGGAGCCAGCCACAAGGATGCTATGAATCTAGGAAGAGAAAAAGACCGCAGCTCCCCAACGCCCAAAAGAAAAAGGCAACAACAAGAAAATTTTGCGAAAAACATCTTTCGACTTTAATGCATACCATTGCCCTGTTTGAACCAAGTCTATCAGAAAGATTTAGTAGTACACATGGCTCAAAGTCGGTTGTACTTCGGGGTGGTGAAAAGTTTTTCTCTGTAATATTTTCTGCACATCGATGCTGATTGTCTCAGTGATAGCCAAACTCTGCGCTAGGCACATACTCCGTAGTCTATCAAAGATCTAGAACATCTAATTTTTGGGGTTGGCATGGCTCCAACAGTGGGAGCGGAAATTGGAATCGGACGACAGCAATGTTTGTTGGTATGAGAGTAGCGCTAGGAAAAGGAGAGAAGCAACCAGTGGGGCTAGCTAGCAAATTCCTAACATTTAGAGTAGGTAAACTAGTTGGCATCGTTGTTTTGCCATCTTAATTTAAGCTAATGGCAACGGACGCAAAAATTTGGCACTCGCGCGCATCTTTCATCGGGTTATACTCCTGGATATGGTTGGGTTTGTGTTAAATAGAATTAATTCATGGTAGGGTATGTCATACGATATCTTTCATGGGAAATTAGATAGTTGTAGGGAGAATACAGGTCGGGCTTTTTAAGATGCATGATGCATCTAATGTCCGCTAGTCAAAATGGGCCGTCTTTGCCAGGACAGAGTATGTGCTAATGTAACCTTTTTATCATCAGTGTATACCAGAGATTTTTGCAGGTGCAAGAATCCCCGTTATAATAGAAGGGCCTAATCCTTCGCAGAAAGCGTACGTACATGTGTCGCGATCTGGGAAAGGATCTTCTCTCGGATAAGGGGCAAGGAAAAATTTTTTTTTTTCTGTCTTTTCTCCCAAAGGATAAGCAACTTACTAATATCAAGAACTAACTAGTTGGTCGCCGTTTCGCCTATGGTGGATAATTGGGGGTATAGAGCTTCAGCCTTATCTTTAAGCTGTGCTTGATCTGATATTTGAGTCCTTAACGTAGGAAACGGGCATCAAAGGGGACTCCATGAGGCAGAAGTTGGTAGCAATCGAAGCTTTCCTATGGCGTTGCTGTACCCTGCCGATAGCAATTACGGCCATGCTCTAAGTAATATCTAGAGTATAATGAATTCAAGATGTTAGTGTAAACACGGAAGGAAACCTTAGGCTGCACACCCCTGTCAAGTGACTTGGTCGCCTTAGGTAGTGAGCAAAAAATAGTAACGGAGAACCAGAAAGTTGGAAGAAACCTTTCTGTTTCCCCTCCACTTTCCCAGGTACTACCGAAGGTTCCCGCCCATTCCCCGCTTCAATGTCTTGGAGATCTATCTTTCGACTTTGGTTACCTGTGCGGATCACAATTTATCCAATGTCAAAAAATGACATAATCCATCTTTGGATGCCCAAAAGACGGTTGAGCGTTGTTGTGACCTGTGCCACTGGGGAAGCCAAGAAACGCCTTGATCGCATTCTTGGAGAGATCCATTGGAGTACGCGTGATCTCCAGCAGTTTATATTAATTTATCGTACTTCGTATTGGGCAAAGTGAAGCTCGGACGAGATACTTTCCTCTACTTGGTAAGCAGTGCGATAAGTCCTAACTTTCTTGACGGGCACTACTGTATGCAGGCCAAGGCCGACCTCGACCTGCATGTATGTACAACAACCCATCACACTGCTGGATACGATTTCCGGGGATTCTGAAAGGCGAGATTTGCCAGCGCAAAATAAAACCAAAATAAAAGAAATGAGGGAAGAAAAAGTTTTTCGATGCTCCCTTTTCATTATCTGAGCCGTGGGCTAGCACTGGATTATCACCAACTGGATCCCTCCGCGTATATTTGTGGAGTAGCAATATAGGGATGGGGCAAAGGATCCTAACTAGACAATGCGATGTTGAAGACCCCTGCCCAAGAAAAAACAAGACTTTCTTGGTGGACGAAAAAAAAAGGAACCAACAGGCAAACCCCGCTTAATGGTCACTGTCGATCACCAAGCTAAAACAAATTGAACCCGACAGGGAAGCCCACAGAGGCGCAACTTTCTACCAACTGCTCGTGCGCTTATTGACTCACGATGGTAGCCAACTTCACATGCTACCGAGCTCAATCTCCGAACAAAGAAAGCCGCATTTCCGTGCAATATTTTCTCGCTCTAAGGTCTTGCCTCCTCCCGCAGTCGGCTGAGTTCAGATACCGCACCTAACTTCCCCATGCCAAGTGAACAATTGTGGGTGAATAGGGACCCCACAATTGGGGGTCGTTATCTTCCCCGATACTTTCCTCTCAGGGGCAATGCTCCGTTCCCCGCAAGGAGAGCGCCCGAAAATCATCTTTCGAAGTAGTTAGTATAGCAAACAGTCCCCCGGCTGAGGTGACCTCTAACCAAAGAAATACGTATAGAGCTAACTCAAGTAATAGTAATAACCACGGGCCGTGTGGGTTAACCACAATTCACCGCTGCTCGGAGTACTCGAGTCGTAGGGTTTGTCCGGGCCCGTACCTCAATGGCATGCAGTCTACTCCGTAGTCAGGGACTAACTGTTACTACGGCTCTCATGCTCCCAATCAGGGAGCTCCACTGTCCTCATAGATCAACAATTTAATTGGAGTATACCCCCATAGGCATAGCCGCAAAGTATCTCGGCGATTGTCAAATGCTCGCTTGGTTCAAGAAAACAAGTTCCCTTGTCGATCGCCGAGGCTGAACCGAAATTGAGAGACAATATCTGGGGATGAAGAGAGATTCTCACGGAAACTCGCAATTTATCGTGCTTTTCATTCGCTCCCCGCAAGGCCGATTGTCCCTCACACAACCCCGGGGCTCCACGGCTCACTCCGACAAGCATAGCTTGCTCCAGATCGCGCCAATTTCTCCGCTTGCCATCGACTATACGACCCTGCAGCGGTGCTGCTATGTCGACAGGGGAGCAAGCGATCAGCATGTCGTATCAAGTCCATACCAAAAGGGCATTTCCCCCGCAGATCAGGCCCAAAACCTTCTGCCACTGACATCAGTGCTGGAGAACCACCAATGTAACGCATTTTGCTTCACATGTGGGGATCATTGACTAGCCCTCGGCCTAATCCAGTAGTCGCCATTAGCTTTATGGACAGAATGGAGTAGATTCCCGCACACCTGCAGACATAAAAGGAGTCATACAGCCTCCTTGGTTCTGGAATTGGGCCCTTCAGTCGTCAATTGCTGGCCATCCCCTGTGGAGAGTATACACCCAGCATGCGTTTCTCAACAGTAGTTTCCGCCCTTTTGCTTTCCAGCACCTCGCTGGCAACACCGGCCCAAGTCTCTTCAGCACTGGGTAGTGCCTCATCACAGGGGGCTCCTGAGGAACATCCCATAGCTCAGACACCGGCTGCTGCAGAGGCGACTGCTGCAGCTGCAGCTGCTCAACCAAGCGATAATGCTAGTCAACAACCCAATGTCAATGTCAACCAGCAGCCAACTGCTGAGCCTAGCCAGCAACCCACGGTCAATGTGAATCAGCAGCCAACTGCCGAGCCCAGCCAGCAACAAAGTGCCAACGATGAGCAGCAGCCGACTGCCAACGTCGCTCCACAATCGAACGCAGCTCCAGAGCCGTCTTCGAGTCCCAATGCCAATCAACAAACGGATGGTGGTCTGCTGTCACATCTAATCCCCACTGGCGCTGCGGAGTCTTCTACTCAACAGGAATCTAGTGCGCCTGCCCCGACTGCCTCACCAGCGGAGCCCGAGGGTAGTGCTTCGCCTACCGAACAGTCCAAAACTCAGGGATCCGCTACCAAAACTGCCGCTTCCTCCTCAACGTCGTCAGCTGGTAGTCCGTGGGAGAGCCTTATCCCTGATGGAGTTACTGGAAACCCTGGCACAGACCTGGGCAATGGACTCCAGGGTCTCCTAGGTCTCCTGTCTCCAACTTTCCTCAAGGATGTTGAATCATTCTTCCACCATTTTGCCTACCTATTTGACGACAAGACTACGGAACAGACCAAGTCTCTTATCAATATTGGATCTGGCCTCCTTACTCAAGACTTGATCAAGGAATTGAATAGTCTGCTGAGCAACGCCGGCAAGCTGTTGACATCTGACTTTGTTGATGAGATCCAGAAACTGATCAAACAACTTGGTCCTCTTCTGACAGATGACCTGTTCAAGCAGATTTCCACATTATTGAACAATGGAAACGACCTTCTGACCGCTGATTTTGTCAAGGAGGTCAATGCTCTGATTGGAAACGCCAACCAATTACTGACAGCTGAGACTGTTAAGGAGCTGCGGCAACTTATCGATTCCCTTGGTCCTCTCTTGACTCCTGAACTCTTCAAGGAGATCAGTGGCCTCCTTAACAATGCCAATGATCTGTTGACTGCGGACTTCGTCAAGGAGATCAAGAGTTTGATCAACTCGCTTGGTCCTCTGCTTACACCTGAACTCTTCAAGGAGATCAGCGGCCTTCTTAACAATGCTAACGATCTGTTGACTGCAGACTTCGTCAAGCAGATTAAGAGCTTGATCAACTCGCTTGGTCCTCTGCTCACACCTGAACTCTTCAAAGAAATCAGCTCGCTACTGGATAATGCTAACAGCCTGCTGACTAAAGACTTCGTCAACACGGTTAATAACCTGCTCAAGGAAGCCGGTCCTCTACTCAAGCCTGAATTGTTCAAACAGATTAGCTCGCTGCTAGACAATGCCAATAGCCTGTTGACCCCATCGTTTGTCAACGAGACTACAGGCTTGATTGACACTATCTCTCCTGTATTGACACCTGACCTGCTCTTGAAGGTCGGTAGCTTGTTGAATAGTGCCGGCAACTTGCTGACCGATGGATTTGTCGACAAAACCAACACTTTGATTGGCAACGCCAACTCTCTCTTGACAGAGAAGTTTGTCAAGGAGACCAGCGGTTTGATTGATGGCATTGCACCGGTTATCACTCCTGAGCTTCTGGGACTTGTGGGTGGTCTCCTTGCAAATGCCAACTCTCTCTTGACACCGAAGTTTGTCAATGAGACTCAGGGCTTAATTGATGGCATCTCGCCCGTCCTCACACCCGAATTGCTCACGCAAGTCGGTAGTCTCCTCAATAACGCTGGCAAGCTCCTGACGAGCGAGTTTATTGATGAAACAAAGAGCCTGATTGGCAATGTGGCACCTGTCATTACTCCCGACCTGCTGGAGGATGTCGGCTTCCTTCTCGGCAACGGAACGAACCTGCTTACACCCAAGTTCGTCAACGAGACGAGAGACCTCATTGATGGTGTCTCGCCTGTTATTACCCCAGAGCTACTCGGCGAAGTTGGTGGCCTTCTCGGCAACGCCAACGACTTGTTGACTAAGAAATTCGTCAACGAAACACAGATTTTGATCGAAGACGCCTCAGAGGTAAGTTAAATCATACGCTATGGCTTTGTGACTATTCACTAACTCATTCTTTCTAGTTGCTCCCTGTCGTAGTAAAGATCTTGGGTACGCTGTGAAGGATCTGAGCCACAGTTCAAGGGCTTATGATTAACGGACAACGAATTTACTTTTAATAATGCGAGGATATTATCACGTGCTCTTATGTCGATAAGATTCATGTTTGAGATGCTTTTGGGTGCCAAGATATAGCGGCCCCAATTACAATGATGTGTGATGTTTTAATAAGAATCCGTCCATAGCCCAAACTAGAATCCATGTCCATGAGATGGTTCAGTTCGCTTGCAGAAGTACCTTGACGACAACAAAACACATGGTCCCGAAGTAAACACGCAATTCGTGTATAAGACCGATGTCTGGCATAGCCCACTAGACAACCCCACGGCTTCCTTTCTTTCCCTTCCCCTGAAGAGATCTCTGACTCAGTCCGAAGGTGGTTCCTTATGCCATTGCTAGGTAGTTTTCTTCCGGGCTCTTGAATCAGGTGGTTAAAGTCGAGAGGGGTTGAAGAGGCAAGGTCGGTGGGAAATAGGCGTAGGTGGTCGGAAACCGTAACCCGCGATAGACCAGTAGCGAACAATGAACGGTGGATCATAACCGAGCTTGAAGCAAGCATCGTGGCGGCCGGACTCATCCCAATATGAGAAATAGAACCCCCAAAGTTGTTGGGCATGTTCTATTGACGTTTTCTTGAAAGCAACCTCCCTTGGATTCCTTATTCAAGCTGGGATATCTGATACTTTCACTTCTTGGTATTTTGACAAAACTTTCATCTCGGTGTTCCTTTCCTTGATTTTCTTGTCCATCGCTTTCTGGACATCTTCGCGCTTCCTCTCGGCGTCCTCCATCTTCTGTTTTACTTCTCTTGCAGCCTGTTCCTGTGCTTTCAGAGCTGCTTCTGGCGATGTGTATTCTTGACGTAATTGTTCAAGCTGGGCGCGGATGTCCTCAGCTTCTGCATCGATCTGAGTACAAGTGACCGGGTGATATCTGTGCGGCGGTAAGGGCTCCCCGGGGACGCGGACTTCGGGAAGTAGAGGATGTATTGGGGTCGTGCGCTGAGGCGAGCCTAATGGGATTAGGTTGTTTGTGGGGGAAGGTGTGGGCTCTGAAGGCGGGGATAGAGGTTCCTGATTCATTTTGCGCTTTCGATTGGACTTAGGATGGGCGTAATATCTCCTGACTTTCGTTTGAGACTGTCCGAAGTACCGAAGATGCGCTCGTTAGTGGATTTTACCTCCGCAGCGCCGGGAGGAACGCTCAAGGCGGTCAGTTTCTGCGGGACGTATCTCAAATAACGCCCGCCTTGGCGCGGAGTGTGGGGAAACTGGAAGTATCGAACTATCATCTCTGACAGAGAGGTGCTTATACGATAGTGAAATAATTGAGGAGCAGATGCTTATATAGTGCTCGCTGGACTGAGCCTTGCCAACCATGCAGGCTTTTGGTATGCCCATTCCCTACGTGGTGTTGTCCTGTCAGCGGAGCATTATCCGTACCCCTATCAGCCTGGGCATCATGACCTCATAGGACCCTTATGCTAACGTATGGATCTCTCTAGTTCCAAAGAATCGGAGGGTGAGTCAAGCGACATACTCTGTTTATTCAATTCATTGACTGTGCTCGTAGCCCAGGTTTGAGCTTGGTTTAAGGGTAAGCTACCTGAGTCCCCTGGTCTTGATAAACCATCCCGATACTGATTCCACGGCCGCTGAAGATAGTCGATCTAAACAATGTTCCCCTCGTGAACGGCACGGCGTTTGTCAAATGGCGCTTACCTTCGTCAAGCGGCGCCGAAAACCATGGGCATACGGATAAGGCGGTCATCATTGATCACCGAGCATACTGGAACTACGAGAAGACCTTGCAGGTTCGACTTACTATCGACCGGAACCAGAGCTTGCACGAATGCGAACTACAATTTGAAATTATACAGGAATTTGAGTCGGGGGGAGGCGGCGATACCAAGAATTTCCTGGGAAGAATCAGACTCAACCTCGCTGAATACGTGGACAAGAGCGATGATGACGAGGGTATCGTGAGGAGATATTTGATGCAAGACAGCAAAGTCAACAGCACTCTTAAGATAGGGGTAGCAATGCGTCAAGTGGAGGGCGATAGGAATTTTACGACGTGTGTTAATACCCGCCATACATCCTGGCTTGGTGGCTGACGTGCGGTAGACCCCCTTTGAGATCGGCCATGGCCTTCGGTGGCATCACAGGCGTCATATCTTCAGAACAGACCGACCCTGATGATCTGGGTCCACTGCCATCTATCAATATGCAAAACAGGGAAGCTGCTGACATGCAGGATATGTACCGCCGGACCTTGGCTGCTTCTTGGAACTCTCACTCCGACGACGTACCTGCGGATAAGCTAGTTGAGGACCTTTTCTCAGGAAGCATTAGCTGGAGCAACGAAGTTCATGATCTTCAATCGACCAGGGCCAAGGAAGGTGAACATTTTCCATCCACCGGTGCAGCTACGAAAAGTACGTCGGCGAATCGACTCTCACCCAGCTTTGAAAGACGACCAAAAAGCTCTTCAGGCAACCAGTTCCGCAATGACGGTAAATTGCCCGAATTTAGTTCGAGAGTTGGCCACAGCAGGAAGAGAAGTAGCATTGAACATCAACTTTATGGCACTGCGAAGGGCAATGCTTGGAAGAACCGCAGCAATGACCACGAACTCTCGGAGTTTGATGTTCGGGAGGACCTAAGGAGCTGGGAGATTGGTGTTAAAGAGTGACGGCGAAAGAAAATATTTCTCGAGTCTTGTGTTTAATCCTGTATTTATAAATAATACCCATATTATCCTTTTCTTTTCTAAATCTATTCCATTTCATTCTTTGTACACTATCGGATCGTTGCACATTTGAGATCGGAAGCCTTATCACCGATTTGGAAATGCCCCATCCATCAACTATTCCATTGTGGGACTAGTGCCATTCTAGAATCAATTCTCCCCAAGCTTGAAAGTTGAGCTTCAACATTCCGTCGGCGAAACGTGACTTAGCAAGTGTCATTCTCTCTTTGTGTCCCAGATGCTTTCGCGATCTTCAAAAGGTGTCGCGGGGCTTCTGAGCTGCCCGATACCCCCTTCCTCCAGAAAATGTTCGTTGCCATCGATCCTTCGACTACGCGACGTTTTTGTCCGGTCCCAGCATACGGATGGCGAACCAGAAAATGATAGCAAAGAACGCACAGAAAGCACAGAAAGCGTAGAAAACACAGAAAACACAGAAAACACAGAAAGCCTAGAATCCCGACCACCCCGATACAGACGCAGAGTAAAACCTCAGACAGGACCAACGAGAGGGAAATTTGACAAAGTACCGATCAATGTATCTTCCTTGGGAAATCCTGGTGAAGTAGTTGTCGTACCGCACCCAAAGCGTCGCCGCTTTGCCTACCTCAAACATCCGAGATATCGCACCGACGAAAACACAAAAAATGCGCTGCCGTTTATGCTGAACGATATAGAGAACGCCGACGACATACTCGATGACGATTTAATTACGGAACGAATCGAAAGTTTTCGCGCACCTTATCGCCCGGGAGATAAATTGAGTCCCGCCGATTGGGAGAATCTTCGGTCAGATTTCCAGACATCATTTACAATCCAGCAACTGTCGGACTATATTGAGCAGTTTAAGGCGGAAAACACAGTGCCGGAGGAAGGGCTAATACTTCATGGAGGTGCAAAACTCGCCCAATGGAGGCCGGGGACTTCAGCGTTCTTTGAAACGGAATCGGCTCCCCAGGTGGGAGCCGCTAAACGAGTTGCAACATCCCTGGATCTGAGAGGCAAGTATCTGCTCACTGAGCGGATACTTCGCGATTGCTGGCACCTTGGGCTCATTGGCGAGGTTGGCCAGTTGGATATTCGTCTTCCCGCCCATTCACTATCGTTATTTCTACACTCCGAGCACTTTTCCTTCGAGGAGCTGGCTGGTCTTCACGATGCGAAGATCGATATCACGCATTCGCTTGGTCTTGTTCGTATCACCGGAAAGCTGCATTCTTGCGAATTCATCCGTGACATCATATACGATGCCACGACCAGGATACGAGAGGAGGATCTTGAACTGTACGCCCCTGGCGCTACCCCAAAAGGCAAAACCCGTGTTTTCACTGCGGATTTCCTGTCATGGGTCAGCAAGACTTACGGCGTCTCATTCGACCTGACCTCCACTACACCAACTAAGATGTTCTACCTTGTCGAAAACAAACCGAAAGCAGATAGTGCTCGAAGGACACTGAATCTGGCAATCCACGATGCCATTCAGCCTCCGGTACCATTCGGCACTTATATGGCAGCCTCAGAGCCCGTCGACACCTACGACATCAACCCGGAACTCAATGTATCATGGTTTGATCGACAGAAGTCATGGTTCCGCTGGGCCGTACCATCAGCACAAACAACCGCATCAGGCATGTCAGACGCACCATTCTTCAATAAACACGAAACGCGCCTATCAGATGAACTCCTTAAACTTCTACGAGCAAGATCACGCACCAATCTCGGCAACGCCGAAGCCCACGAGAGCATAACAGCAGCAGTCGGCCGTTGTCTCTTCCAGCACAAGCCGTTCGAAGGGAAAGTCATCACCGCCGCCCAACTAGGCAAACTGGCACCTCCACGAACCTTTACAACCGATATCCCCCGAGTAATCCCATTCCTGCACCAGCTCGCCGCAGACTATCCGGAGGAAGAAATCCAACCGCACCGTCTTCGCCTCGTCCCATCCGCAGTCCACGCAAACATCTTCCCCCAACTCGAACTCGAAGTTGCCATAGCCCCAGGAGGCTTCGAGTCCGAATACAATGTGCAAAACGCCAGAGCAATCCTATCCCAAAGCAGTGTCGACTACCTCCTCCCCGAATGCGGCCTCGATCTCCGCTTCACCCGGAAATTAACCCACGACGTACTGGACAGCTTCGGCGAGGACGGCCCCCTGCAACCCCTCCAGGTCTCTCTGCGGGAATTCTTCTCCAAAGCGGTGATCTACGAGGGCGAGACTCCTCTTCCGGCCTTTTCTCAGCTCTCAATCCCCAACCATCTCTTGGTTGAGGCGGGCGAAGAACGCGATCCCGATGGCTTCACTACGGCAGAGTACATGTATCTGCCTGTTAGCGATTTCCGGGGCACCCGTCTCCATCAGTATGACTTTGAGGGTCACCAACTTAATTACTCTTTCTACGAGAGTGGGCCTTTCAGTCCTCATCGTACGACGGATATTTTCTTGGACATGGATGTGGCTGGTACGTCGGAACAGTCTCCTTCGGAGAATGGTGACTCTCAGGAGCCTGTTCGACGAGAGTTTGGTTCGTTCTATAAGGCGGCTTGCTCTTTGGCGTTTGAATTGGATAGATCTGGACGTATGATGTGAGATGGATGCGGTTAACGCTAAATATATATGTATATTACTTAGATTTTCTTTTTCGTGTGAGCCATCGTTGCTCTTGTTTTAATAATCTTTGAAGAATGTAAATACGGTTATACCCTCTCCCCCAAGTGTTGAGTTAGGTGTCATGTAGCATAGTGTAGCGTCTGGGTACTGCAGTGGTCTCGCAAGCATTTGTCTACATTCTAGTGGGATTGTTCAATCTCGAATCGTAGTCTGCTCGTATTGATCGGACATACCATAAATGCATGGCCCACGTACTGAGGACCAGGGTATAAAGTGCTGTTACCCAAGGATTGATTTGGTTTTCTGGTAAGGTCGCCTGAGAAACATTAAACGTTTTTAGTTGGTCAACGTTTGTTGATCGAGGCATTGGTGACGGTATAGAATAATTCATCACCATAAAATCATATTACTGCATTTCATTGCACACTGCTAGTGTTGATACCGACCAAGTCGTAGAAGTCGCTAACGCCCTTCCTGAAGCCATTCTCCCACGCCTCAGCAAAGGCCTCATTCAACTTTCCGGTCTCAGCAAAGCGTTTTCGAACCCATAGCTCCATCGCCCCGATCTTTTCCCCTCCGTTCCAACCACCTGTTATAACGTTTCGTGACAATGCACCAAAGAAGTTCAATGCATCATTGAACCCAAAATCCCAACCAAGGGCATACTGTTGGTGCTTGCGAGTATCTGATGGGTCTGAGTGTTGTGATAAAGCAGACTCTCGAGACTGCAACCGTTGGGCTTCGGCCTGTGTAATTCTACTGATAACTTGTGCCCGGGGAATTGCGAGCCATGAAGGGGCCGGTATACCATCAGTACTGACTTGCCGCTCAAAGTCCCATTCATCACCAGTTATCCGGTGTATTTTGAAGCCCACGAAAGCGGAGCCGCATGCCTTGGACTCCCACTGTTTATTCTGTTCTTGACCGAAGGCCTTGGTTAATGCCGGCCTCTCGGACGCCTCCACGCGGCCCCAGGTTTGTGCATTCATTGCGCAGCTGTATTGTCCAATATAGGCGTCTACCGCAGTTCTCTGGGATCCCACTTTGCCTTGACGAGTTGAAAGTTCGGATAGCTCATTACAAAGCCGTGAGATGATAGCCACGGGGTCCATGTGCTGATATGATCCTGTCGTGTAATACTTGTGGGTATCCACGATAATCGGACTCCTGGCCACAGGGTTCTGAAGTCGGTTTTTCACCATAGCATAGTCCAACGCTTCGGCAAAATTCCTACCATCGCTGATGTAGATGGGTAGGGGTGGGTTGACACAGTTCGTGATCTCGAGAACCTCATCATACCATTTCCGAAGATCACAGGTTTTCCAGTCCGTTTCGCTAGATATTTGAACTCCGATCACCCCAGACATCGCATGATACGTAACTTCCTGGACGATAAAAGCGACGCAGTCCGTAGCCATCGCCCAATTGCGCTCACTCGCGCAAAAGTCAGCAATTCCCATCTCACTATGACTGTTCCGGTCCATGCTACCTGGAATGGTCTGGAAGTCAAGGAGAACTCCGATACCGTGGTGGTAACATTTCTCGATGAGACGTTTCAGGATATTCCAGCAATTGACGTACACCTCAGATAGCTCGCCTTCGAAATCCGTACCTGTGCAGAAGACTGGCCCAAGGGTAAAAAAGCCTATCGGGATACGGATTGAGTTGCATCGTGCCACATCTTTGAGCCATATAACATCAAAGTCGGTCAGAGCAGTCCGCCAGTGTGCTTCCCATTTAGAGCGAGTTTCCTCGAGTCCGCAAGCCTTGAGCGATCTGTGTACGTGAGTGAAACTGGGTTAGCAACGAAGCCAGCAAAGTAGCTTTTTATCTCCCTATGCGCACTGACCTTTTTACCTCTTCGAGCTCCTTGGAGCCTCCGGAGTCACTACTAGATGCGCCATCACTTAACCAGGGTCCGTGGACGAACATAGAGCCTAGGTTGGTTCCATGCTGATACCGGTAGCGAAATATGTCCTCCGCAGTTGGTGGTGTGTAGTTTGAGTCATTCATAGTCAGATGGCGGCTTCACAGATGCTTAGCTACTTGGAAAAACTGTTTCTGGGTATATCTGGTTCGAGAATCTGAAAATGTTGATGCAGAGCCAAATAGTAACTAAATCTAAATGCATGGGAAGCAACACTTGTGACCAATGGCCGCAAAGGAACATTTGAAACTAGTTGGCAGTATCTATTGGAAGAGCTAGTCCATCACAGGCAACATATAGCTTCTGGACTCTGTATCGCAGGATTGGTTGATGTTCCAAGCTGTGAGTATATTTTCAAGGAATGAGACGGATATGTGGAAGGGTAAATATATCAATGATGTCATCTTTTAATTATGAGCACGTTTTAGCTTACTAACAACACAATGCACATAGTAACTAAGGGATTTTCTCTCTCTCTCTCTCTCTCTCTCTCTGTGTGTGTGTGTGTGTGTGTGTGTGTGTGAAGAAACTTTGTATGTTCTAGTCCCTAACTAGAAATATGTATAGCTAAGAACCCTGAAAACATTACACCACCGACGTTTCGACACTTGGTGAGAAGACCGCCAAATATACATATCAGGTCAATCCTAGATTCCTTATGACACTCGATTTATGGACAGACAAATGCTTAAGTCTTAGGATCTTGAGCATTGAAATATTGCAGACATACAATGAAACCAATCAATTGAGCCCCCAAATTACCGTGCAACGATACGCTGGACAGTTTCCCGAACCGATTCCAACTTCAACCCCAGCACATCGTTGGCCAAGGTCAGGTCCTTGGCATAATTGGCCTGCAGGCCTGGGGTACTACCATAACAGGTGGCGCGGACCAGGTGGAATGCACCACTGAAGTCGCCAGCACCGAGTTTCATGAATCCTTTACCTACCTGCTCCTCGGTGGTGGTTGCTTTCACGGACCAATGAGCCCCTGTTGCTTCTTCCAATGCAGCCAGGATCTCGTTCTGGGTGGTTTCAACAGACGCGATGTAGAGGTACCTGTTACTGGTCTCTTGGGGGTGCTGTAGCACTGAAACGACTGCTTGGCCAAGCTGCTTCTCATTGGTAAGGGTGAAGCTCTGGTTACCGCCATCCCAGATGGTTGCAGTACGCGTTGCGACGTCAAATTCAAGGAAGCCATTTCCAAGGCTCTGGTAAACCGAATGAGTCATATTTCTCGGTAGGGAAAGGTAGGGTAAAGAAGTCACTTACCCAATCGAGCAATCCTGAAGTGGCGATGGCAGTCCACGATAGGCCATCGGATTGCTTAGTCTTCAAGTACTCGATGAGCTCCTTCTTCTGGCCAAAGAAGGGAGCCAATTTCAGGACAGCCTCGTTCTGGCTGTTGGAGGAAAACTCCGAGGGAATGAATCGTTGAACACCAGACCGAACTGCAGCATCGACAATCTTCTTCTGCTCACCAAATGCTGCGGCACCGACAGCCGAGATGATGGCGTCTTGCCCATTGAAGGCAGCCTCAAGGTCGGCATCTGAGAAATCGCTCTTGCGGACAGTGATACCGGCAGGGAAGCTAGCCTTACTCTCTTTGCGAGACAAGATGGTAATGTTAAAGCTAAAAGATGCAACAAGGCCATCAAGGATGATCTTGCCAATATCACCGCTGGCCTAATTCGAGGTGTGAGTTTGGTGGTGAAGTGCGAAGATTAAATTCTACATACACCAATGAGAACGATGTTCTTGTATCCGGCCATTGTAGGATATGAGGGAAGAATTGAGCTTAGAGCAAGCGAGCAATTGAAGATTGAATAGTATCACGGACAGTTTGTGGCGATGTCTCTGTTTTGTGTATTGAGAACAGCTGGCGACGTGACAAGGACAGCATCTTTATATGTACGAGGATGGACAGTCTAGTGAGGTATTTCTTTTTCTATACAGCATGGTCAGTATAGAATCAGCAACAATATTACTAGTTCTTGCGATGACAAATGGATGTGAATGCTTACATGCGGACTTGTCCTCCGTTCCTCCGCCGTAGCCAATCAGAGCAGCTCCTCTCCGGGCCTGTGCCATTTCTTGCTCCGTTACTAGTAGGAGTACTTCCATTCCTCATCCCACTCAGCTTCAACCAACAGCAGCAACCCATGCCCCGCCGGGTGATTGCGTCAGGACGGTCCTGTCTTGAGTGCCGCCGGCGCAAGATCAAATGCGACCGATCCTTGCCCTGTGCATACTGCGTCCGGACGCATGTTCACTGCACATACCCTCAGCCCAAAAATGGTGGAAATGCGAATCATTCTGTGGGCGGTGACCTTATGACACGGGTGGAAAGCATTGAAAGCAAGTTTCAGTCCCTCGAACAAAGTCTCGCCCAGATCAAACAACTCCTGCATATGAATCCTTCATTGTCCGGTCAGGAAAATGATCCCTCGAGGCCTGTAAGCTCGTCTTTCGTTGTTAAAAGTGAACTGTAGAAAGTCCATGACCAGTAAGCTAGTTACTAAGACAGTAGTAGGAAATCGAACAAGATCGATGTAGCTCCGGCTGGGCTGGTGCTTCCCATCCTACTTCACCCAACGATGGGCAACTTTGGCAGTCTTTTCCTCTAAGGCCGGTCCCTTCACCAACGCTAGAAACCCTTCATCCTTCTCCATCTGTAATCGCATTCATCTGGCAGACCTACCTGGATGTGGTAGATCCCGTGCTA
This sequence comes from Aspergillus caelatus, assembly GCF_009193585.1. Taxonomy (NCBI): domain Eukaryota; kingdom Fungi; phylum Ascomycota; class Eurotiomycetes; order Eurotiales; family Aspergillaceae; genus Aspergillus; species Aspergillus caelatus. Next base: position 221,526 of record NW_022475288.1, read on the forward strand.
AAAGTTTTCCATGCCCCAACCGTGCAACGGCAGGTTATGAGTGTCATTCGAGGCCGATCTAACCTCGATGCTCCCACAGAATGCTTGATCTTTGCAATTTATTACTCTACCATAGTGACCATGTCGGCGGCAGAGTGTCGTGAGGAGCTTGACGAGGACAAAGCCGTATTACTGAAGCGGTATGTATGGTTCTCATGGGACGATGCCTTTGCTGATTGAGTAAGGTATCGAATGGGAGTCGAGCAGGCCCTTTCGCGCGCGAACTTCCTCGGGTCTCTGGATTTGACGGTCCTGCAGGCATTTGCTCTCTATCTGGTAGTTATACACCCATGCTTAAACCAAAACTGAACCTAATTATTTTATTTAGATCTGCGGCAGAAAGGACGAGAATGGACCCAACGTATGCACGCTTATAGGCGTTGCCATTGGAACTGCCATGAAGATTGGTCTCCATTACGACGGAGCTGGTCTAGGTCTATCTCCTTTCGAGGTGGAAATGCGTCGCCGGCTCTGGTGGCAGATCTGCACTTTGGATGTCCGGACGGCCGAGGACCATGGCTCTGAACCAACGATCGTCGAATCAGCCTTCAATACCAAATTGCCGTTGAATATCAACGACACCAGCCTGGAACCCAACATGAGCGAACTGCCTCAAGGTCAATCTGGAAGAACCGAGATGACCTTTACGCTGGTCCGGTTTGAAGGGAGCCATTTTGCGCGAAGAGTGACATTTTCAGACAAATTCTGTTGCATTAACTCATACCCAGTCTTGAGCGAGGCGCAGAAGTGTGAGGCAATAGAGCAATTCAAGGAGCGTATAGAGAAACAATATTTGTCGTATTGCGACAAAGAAGTTCCACTTGACTTTATCACCGCTGCCTCCACTCGTCTGATCTTGGTAAAATTAAAATTGGCAGTATGCAGGCTACGGAGGGATCAGGCTCCGGGCATGCTTGTGCAAAAAAATTACTGGAGGACTTGCGAGGAAGTCCTACAGCACGCCCAAATGCTCCGAAATTACGAGAAAGGCAAAAGATGGCTCTGGCTTTTTCAGACCTATGTCGAATGGGATTCACTGGCTTATCTCCTGCTCCATCTCTGTATTGCGCCTCCGGAGGAGCAGTCTGATGCGGTGTGGAAAACTGTCGACGAGATCTACCGCCACTGGAAAAGTGCATCAGATATCTATCGTGATCGCCGCTGGAGACTTATTGAGAAACTTCGATTCCAAGCTTTCGCCGCACGAGGTAGAAAGCAGACAATCCCTCAATTGCCACGGGCGACGCAACCGGATCATATCACAGCACCTGTACGATATGATCTTGGACCTGCGATCGAGCTATACAAAGGCTCGTCCGCCAGAGCCCAGCGGACAACAAATACCGGGGTTAACCAGCCATCTAACGCGGAAGCTGCTGCTCACGCACACCTACCACCCGTGACAGGGGTTCGGACAACAGAGTCCAATCCTAGCTCTGAGCAACCCTTCCCTATGGGGACGCTTGTCAACTCGACAATTCAACCCGTGGAAGAGGCAATCTCGAGTGCTGCTGAATTGCCGAGTGGGGGCACTAGCTGCGAGTGGAGTGCAGCCCTATTCGGAACGTTTTGGGATCTCACCGGATCTGGACAAGGTGCCTCTGCATCATGGCTGTAGTTGTTTTGTTTTAGTACTTGACCATGTGTACATGTTTTGAAGTGATGCCAAGCATGGACATTTTTTGATGCCATCCCTTGGCAATGTCTAATTATGAGATGCCTAAAGGGGGAAATTCGTCGCAAACAAATACATTAAATGAAATTATCTGGGTAATTTCCCGATATCAGAA